>NW_027210937.1:90000-232500 GCF_029030835.1 Brachyistius frenatus
CCTCTCAGCAGATTTCAGCAGGCGGCTTTTGATCTGACTGCTGCATAAAGTGTCAGTTTATCACTGATCAGCCCCGATAATCCCAGTCAGCACCAGAGGACGGGCTGAGTACCGACTCGCTGAGGACGGGAAGCACACCACACACAGTTATATGATATATGTAAATATAAGTTTGTCCTAAAAGCTTTATTTCCTTGAAATTAATTAAAAAGACACATGTTTAAAATGAATTAGTACATTTCTAAGTCTCCAGCTGGGAGCATCAGTCTGTTGCTTTTCTTTGTGGTGGCTTTCAGGTTGATGTTTGCGTTCTGTAACATACAGATACTGGTGCGTTTGTCTACAGTTGGAGGTAGAGCTGCAGGGCTCTGACCACACACTGGATATAAAAGTGTTCGTAGCTTTCCAAAAATGACTGGATATACAGTATTTGTGAATGATTCCAGACTCCACTGGGTTTATTCATCCAGATGTTTATAAAAAAGCTGGGTTAACGTGCATTCTCCTGTTTGTTAATAGCAGCATGTTTCCCTCCTGCAGGACGAACACAGTGATGGTGAACTTCCAGAAAGGAGACAGTGTCGGGCTGCGGCTGGCGGGAGGGAACGATGTGGGCATCTTCATCGCTGGAGTTCAAGAGGGCAGTCCTGCTGAGGAGGAGGGTCTGCGTGTAGGAGACCAGATCCTGAAGGTAACCAGTCCACACGGAGGTACAAAAGGTTGGGACACTGTAAAATTGAAATAAAAACAAAATGCAATGATTTGCAAATCTCATAAACCCATATTTTATTGCAAATTGACCAAAGACAACATACCAAGTGTTGAAACGAATACATTTAATTTTTTTATGAAAAATATTTGCTCATTTTGAATTTGATATCAGCAACACGTCTCAAAAAAGTTGGGACAGGATCAGGAAAAGACTGGAACAGTTGTGTAACGTAAAAAATAAACACCTTCTAACAACTAATTATGTTACCATGGCAACAGATCAGTAACATGATTGGGTATAAAAGATGATTTCAGAGAGGCGGAGTCTCTCAGCAGTGAAGATGGGGAGAGGTTCACCACTCTGAAAGACTGTGTTGGAAAATAGTTCAGCAATCTAAGAATAATGTTCCTCAACGTAAAACTACAAAGAATTAGTGGATTTCATCGTCTACGGTTCATAATATCATTAAAAGATTCAGAGAATCTGGAGAAATCTCTGAACACAAGGGACAAGGCTGGAAACCAATATTGGATGGTGGTGATCTTCGGGCCCTCAGGCAGCACTGCATTAAAAACACACTATTCTGGAGTGGAAATCACTGCATGGGCTCAGGAACACTTGTGAAAACCATCGTCTGTGAACACAGTTCATCGCTGCGTCCACAAATGATGTTAAAACTCTCCAAAGAAGAAACCAGATAGAAACATGATCCAGAAACACCGCCGCCTTCTCTGGACCGAGATCATTGAAGATGGACTGAGGTGAAGTGGACAACTGATGTGTTGTCTTAAGTCTATCTGCAACAAAATGTGTTTATTGAATTTTCAAATCATTGCATTCTGTTTGATTTACATTTTACACAGCGTCCCAACTTTATCAGAAACACGGTTGTACATCTCGTCTTCCTCCACCTGCTGCAGGTCAAACATAAAGTGTGGATCTGAACTTCTGGAACAACCTTCCTCTTCAGATGAGCTCTTTTTCAAAAGCGATTTATTTTCTGTGGTTTTTCCACTTTAACCACAGTTTCTACCAACTGCTCTCATTCTTTTGTGTGCTTCCTGTTAACTTCATCCTGCTTTTGGTTTTACTTGTTTTTATTGATCAAGTCTATTTGGCTCTGTAAAATAAATAAATGAATAAAAACAGAATGCAATGATCTGCAAATCCCATAAACTATTAAATATTTAATTAAAAATAGACCAAAGACAACATTTTAAATGTTGAAACAGATACATTTTATTGTTTTATGAAACATATATTCTTATTTTGAATCTGATGTCAGCAACACGTCTCTATAAAGTTGTTCCAGGATCATGTTCACCACTGAGCTGCATCAACTCTTCTTTTAACAACACTCTGGAAACCTTTGGGGACTGAGGAGACCAATTTTTTTTGGAATTAAGGTTGTAAATAAATTTGACTTGACTTGAAAAAAAAAAATTCTAAGGTGAATTAACTTGAAATTATACAGTTTAGATACTTCAAGTTAATACAAATCTGATTCCATTAAATTCCTGTGTGTTTTAAATATCAGTAATAAATATTTATCCTCTGAATATTAAACATTCCTAATCATGGAGCTCTTTGTGTGTTGCAGGTGAACAACGTGGATTTCCAAGGTGTTGTGAGGGAGGAGGCGGTGCTCTTCCTGCTGGAGATCCCTAAAGGAGATGTGGTGACCATCCTGGCTCAGAGCAAACCTGACGGTAAGAAACATCCTCAACATGAAGTAAGAACACTCAACATACAAGAAGAACACTCAACATACACGAAGAACACTCAACATACGTGAAGAACACTCAACATACGTGAAGAACAGTCAACATACATGAAGAACACTCAACATACACGAAGAACACTCAACATACGTGAAGAACACTCAACATACAAGAAGAACACTCAACATACACGAAGAACACTCAAAATACGTGAAGAACAGTCAACATACACGAAGAACAGTCAACATAAATGAAGAACCAACATACAAAAAGAACACTCAACATACAAGAAGAACACTCAACATATGTGAAGAACACTCAACATACAAGAAGAACACTCAACATACATGAAGAACACCAACATACATGAAGAACACCAACATACATGAAGAACACCAACATACATGAGGAACACCAACATACATGAAGAACACCAACATACATGAGGAACACCAACATACATGAAGAACACCAACATACAACACTCAACACACGTGAAGAACACTCAACATACACGAAGAACACTCAACATACCTGAAGAACACTCAACATACATGAAGAACATTCAACATACATGAAGAACACTCAACATACATGAAGAACACTCAACATACATGAAGAACACTCAACATACCTGAAGAACACTCAACATACATGAAGAACACTCAACATACACGAAGAACACTCAACATACATGAAGAACATTCAACATATGTGAAGAACACTCAATATACATGAAGAACACTCAACATACAAGAAGAACACTCAACATACAAGAAGAACACTCAAGATACATGAAGAACACTCAACATACAAGAAGAACACTCAACATACAAGAAGAACACTCAACATGCATGAGGAACACTCAACATACAAGAAGAACACTCAACATACGTGAAGAACACTCAACATACATGAAGAACACTCAACATACAAGAAGAACACGCAACACACAAGAAGAACACTCAATACACATGAAGAACAATCAACATACAAGAAGAACACTCAACATACATGAAGAACACTCAACATACACGAAGAACACTCAACATACAAGAACACACAAGAAGAACACTCAACATACAAGCAGAACACTCAACATACGTGAAGAATACTCAACATACAAGAACACTCAACATACACGAAGAACACTCAACATACGTGAAGAACACTCAACATACATGAAGAACACTCAGCATACATGAAGAACACTCAACATACGTGAAGAACACTCAACACACGTGAAGAACACTCAACATACATGAGGAACACTCAACATACGTGAAGAACACTCAACATAACGTGAAGAACACTCAACATACGTGAAGAACACAACAACATAACATGTGTGTGACCTGTAACGTGTTAACATCCGATCAGAGCCTGTGGTTTTCTGTGACGTGTTAAGCGGTCAGTATCTGTGAACACACAGATTCCCTCTTCTCCCTCCACTCCCCCCCTCCTAAACCCTCCTCTGTGATGTTTCCATGTAATTATGGAGACACCAGCTCGGTCCCCTGGAGGCTGCTAGATCAGACTGGGTTTGTTGTGGTTCAGCCGACCGTGACACACACGGACAGATGCAGCTGCACAGATCTGTTCAGGAGCACGCCGGCTGTTATGAAACCGGCCCTCCAGGTCCTGGCTCTTAAAAAGGGGTTTTTGCCTTTTTATTGAAAAAAAGATATATCATGAAGCAAAAAGACGTCACATGATGAAGCAGAGCATTGAGCTGACATGGAAACAGTGTTCAGGGACAGTCAGCAGGAAGTGGTTGGACTATAAAGAATCAGGGTTCCTGTTTTATTTTAGATTATCATCTTGGTTTGTTCACTGTGACGTGATTCCATTTATTACAAACACTAGAAATACTAAATATAACTAAAAACACGACAACAGCAAAGACTGAAGGAGGGACATAGAAATTTAAAAGATATGCAGACTGAACAGATGAGTGATTAAAATCTGTTAAGAATATTTGTTTAAGATCAAATGTTTGAGATGAAATGACGAATGAGATGAAATAATACGGTTGTGAGCTGTTGCAAAGTCGGGTTTAAACCACAGACTGGATATAAAAGAGTCCGTAGCTTCAGGTCTGTAAAATGGTTCCGATCCAGAAGTGTCTTCAGCTGCAATACCAGCGAGTGCCACTAGAGGTCGGCTCCAAAAAGCCTCCAGCTCCATAGACTCCCATTCAACTTCTCCCATCAAATCCAAAGTGAATAAAATGTGTCCATCAGTTATCTCGGTGTTGTTAGCTAAAGTCACTCCTTCTTATTAGTTTTCTGGAGGTCCATCTGAAAATAATCCCTCATTCATTAGAAAAGAAGATTCAAGAAGACCTGTTTTTGGGGGCGTGTCTGTTTAATCTCTTCCAAACCAACTTTTACTGGAAATAATTTTTTGAATTTAGTATTATTTCTTTTACACCCTGTTTTAATTTATTCTATGGTCGCTTCAAACGATCATTGTTGGATTTTAATGCTTGCTTATATTCACAGGTTGTTTTGTTCTTTGTTCTCCTTTGTTTTACTGTAAATACCAGTTTGTCCAGGCGGTCTGTTAGAGGTGATGTGTGTCCTGAAATCTGCGTTGGATGTTAGGATGATTGGTCTGCTGGTGATGTTCATTAAAGGGTTTGCAGCGTTCAGGATGGAGGGATTCTTGTCCTGGTCCGTTCATCATGCAGGTTTTTCTCCATTCAGAGCAGTCTGGCACTTCGGCAGTGTAATTGATACAAAAAATATATATATATCCAAGTTGACCTCAAGGACTAATGGTCATAAATACGTTTTAGACTCTGTGGTCATAATAACGTTTCACCTTCTTGCCTCCCCTCCCCTCCCCCCTTCTTCCATCACCCGTCTCACTCCTCCTCTCCACCTCCTCCTCCAGTTTATAATGACGTGCTGGCGTCTGGCCGTGGAGACTCCTTCTTCATCCGCACACACTTTGACTATGAGAAGGAGACGGCTCAGAGTCTGGCCTTCAGCCGGGGGGACATCTTCAAGGTGGTGGACACCCTCTACGATGGCAAGCTAGGCAACTGGCTGGCGATCCGCGTCGGCAAGGAGAAGCAGCTGCTGGAGAAGGGCATCATCCCCAACAAGAGCAGGTGAGGGCGGACCGAGAGGCAGGAGGTTCTCCCTGCAGAACACCTCAGATGTTCTTAGACTCCTCTAAAGGCCTCGAGGAACAGGCTCTGTTCTTGTTCCGGATGTTGGGTGTTGAAAGATAATGACAGCAGCAGGTCCTCAGAGACCCAATAGATGGAGTTCAACAGAATGAAAAGTTCTGGACTGATAAACCCTCTTCTATGTGAAAGGCTCTCAAACATTCACTCGGACTCAACAATGAACTGATTACATTTTGATGGTCAAAGGTCACTGTGACCTCACAGTGTGTCCAAAACTCACACAAATTCTGACCCAGATGTCTAATAAGATAAAATGAAGTGATGAAGTTTTTTACCCAATAGGTTAAAGGTCAACCTAATGTCCTGCAGACACTTTTCTGTTCATTATGCAGCACTACAGTTCAGCAGTGTTACACGAGAGTGTTCTTTAAGCGCCGACCGGTAAGCATCCCTGTTGGTCCAATAACAACATCAAAACACCCCCAGTGTGATATAGTGATTATACAACAAATTAACAACTAAATAAAACATGTAATCAGCATGTGTTCATATTGTAACTAAAATATAAAACTTTTTGTTAGTGTGATCTCCGTTTCCGTGGCACCACGGAAACAACCACCAGTTGTATGACTAACAACTGGAAAACAATGTCGCCTCAGCAGACTCTTATGTAACGTATGTTATGTTTACTACTCCAGGAAATAGTCCGACCCTTAGCAACCACCTAGCAACAGAGAGGATTTCTAGTCTCCAACTGAATAAATACAGAAAAATAGAAACACTAAACTGATCAGCTAGTTCAGTCTGGTTGGAACAAAGATATCTGATGAACAAAGATATCTGATGAACAAAGATATCTGATGAACAAAGATATCTGACGAACAAAGATGTCGATAGATAGATAGATAGATAGATAGATAGATAGATAGATAGATAGATAGATAGATAGATAGATAGATAGATAGATAGATAGATAGATAGATAGATAGATAGATAGATAGATAGATAGATAGATAGATAGATAGATAGATAGATATATACTTCATTAATCCCTCAGGGACATTTTTATGTTACAGTAGCATAACAAAATACACATTCTATGCAATAAAATAAGATAAATAATATTAAATAAACTAACCTAAACAACAGTGCAAGGGAGTTATTGTTGTGTGGTGTGATTTATTGTACAGTCTTATTGCAGTCAGCAGGAATGATCTCCTGTATCAGGAATGATGTCCTGCATCAATAATGATCTCCTGTATGTGGAATGATCTCCTCTATCTGGAATGATCTGCTGCTGTATCTGGAATGATCTCCTGTATCTGGAATGATCTCCTGTATCTGGAATGATCTCCTGTATCAGGAATGATCTCCTGTATCAGGAATGATCTCCTGTATCTGGAATGATTTCCTGTATCTGGAATGATCTCCTGTATCTGGAATGATCTCCTGTATCTGGAATGATCTCCTGCATCAGGAATGATCTCCTGTATCAATAATGATCTCCTGTATCTGGAATGATCTCCTGTATGTGGAATGATCTCCTCTATCTGGAATGATCTCCTGTATCAGGAATGATCTCCTGTATCTGGAATGATCTCCTGCATCAGGAATGATCTCCTGTATCTGGAATGATCTCCTGCATCAGGAATGATCTCCTGTATGTGGAATGATCTCCTCTATCTGGAATGATCTCCTGTATCTGGAATGATCTCTTTCATCAGGAATGATCTCCTGTATCAGGAATGATCTCCTGTATCTGGAATGATCTCCTGTATCAGGAATGATCTCCTGTATCTGGAATGATTTCCTGTATCTGGAATGATCTCCTGTATCAGGAATGATCTCCTGTATCTGGAATGATCTCCTGTATCAGGAATGATCTCCTGTATCTGGAATGATCTCCTGTATCAATAATGATCTCCTGTATCTGGAATGATTTCCTGTATCTGGAATGATCTCCTGTATCTGGAATGATCTCCTGTATCAGGAATGATCTCCTGTATCTGGAATGATCTCCTGTATCAGGAATGATCTCCTGTATCTGGAATGATCTCCTGTATCTGGAATGATCTCCTGTATCTGGAATGATCTCCTGTATCAGGAATGATCTCCTGTATCTGGAATGATCTCCTGTATCAGGAATGATCTCCTGTATCTGGAATGATCTCCTGTATCTGGAATGATCTCCTGTATCTGGAACGATCTCCTGTATCAGGAACGATCTCCTGTATCAGGAATGATCTCCTGTATCTGTCCTTGTGACAGCAGCTGGAGGAGTCTTTTGGAGAATGTCCTCCTCTGTCCCTGCAGCAGGTGGTGGAGAGGGTGGAGAGGATTATCCAATATGGATAATAGTTTCCTCAGTGTCCTCCTCTCCACCACCTTTTCCAGACTGTCCAGTTTGTAGCCGATGATGGAGCCGGCCTTCTTAACCAGTTTGTTAAGTCTGTTGGTGTCTCCGGCTCCAATGCTGCTCTCCCAGCAGACCACAGCGAAGTACAATGCACTGGCCACAACAGATGGTAGAACATCTCCAACATCTCGCTGCACACATTGAAGGATCGAAGTTTCCTCCAGAAAAAGAGTCGACTCATCCCCTTCTTGTAGACATTGTTGATGTTGGTCTTCCAGTTCAGTCTGTTGTCATGGAGACACCAGGTACTTGTAATAATATCTGGTGAACAAAGATATGTGATGAACAAAGACATGTGATGAACAAAGATATGTGATGAACAAAGATATCTGTTGAACAAAGATATCTGATGAACAAAGATAATCTGATGAACAAAGATATGTGATGAACAAAGATATCTGATGAACAAAGATATCTGATGAACAAAGATATCTGATGAACAAAGATATCCATGTTCTCATGTGTTTTTAACATTTTAGCTCCGTGTCATGTGTTCAAACCAAACCGGTCCAGCTAGCCTCCTCTAGGATTGTAAGTGCGTGACTATCCGTGGTGTTACGGTACGGGTGCTCGGAGCGACCAAAAAGGACCAAAAGAGACCCGACTTCACCAAATGGGTCATTTAATAGAACTATAACAAGTAGAAACTACATTATATTACATGTTATATAATATTCTATTCTAATTCTATTTTCCCATTGAGGAGGTGGAGGGATATTTCTAGTGATGAGCAGGATGTGTTGTCATGGTGATTTGTTCCAAATGTTCAGTTGACCAATCAGATCTCTGGGGGCGGAGCTATTGGTTATATAGTGTAGTTTGATGCATAACCAAGTTTCAGGAGTGGTTTCATACCTGAACATGTGTGATTGATGGATGGACAGGTGACAGGTGTGTCTCTCCCTCCTGTCAGGGCTGAGCAGATGGCCAGCGTCCAGAACTCCCACAAAGCCGTCGTTGGTGACCGAGCCGACTTCTGGCGGCTGAGAGGTCAGCGGTCTCTGAAGAGGAAGGACCTGAGGAAGAGCAGAGAGAACCTGAGCAGTCAGACCCTCACCACCCGCTTCCCAGCGTATGAACGGGTGGTGCTGCGAGAAGGTGGGTGAACCTCCTGCTGAGGATTCACTCACTATAATATTAGTAATATTATTATTATCATTGATCTGACTGAGTAAAACTGTCATCTGTTATCTGTTGTTGCAGCTGGTTTCAGACGTCCTGTCGTCCTCTTCGGACCGATCGCTGATGCTGCTACAGAGAAGCTGGCCTCCGAGATGCCTGACCTGTTTGTGATTGCTAGTGAGTCCATGTGTGTGTTTGTGTGACGGCTTTCATCTGCTGTGAATACTTTTACTGTGAAGGACCGTCTGACTGCTTCTGTGTCGTTGGTTCAGAAACTGAACCGAAAGATGCCGGATCGGAGAAATCCTCAGGTGTCGTTCGTCTTAACACCATCCGGCAAATCATCGAGCAGGTACACACACACACACACACACACACACACACACACACACACACACACACACACACACACACACACACACACACATAGAAACACACACACACAGGTCCTGGCTCTTAAAAAGGGTTTTTTGCCTTTTTATTAAAAAAAAGATATATCATGAAGCAAAAAGACGTCACATGATGAAGCAGAGCATTGAGCTGACATGGAAACAAGTGTTCAGGGACAGTCAGCAGGAAGTGGTTGGACTATAAAGGTCAGGGTTCCTGTTTTATTTTAGATTATCATCTTGGTTTGTTCACTGTGACGTGATTCCATTTATTACAAACACTAGAAATACTAAATATAACTAAAAACACGACAACAGCAAAGACTGAAGGAGGGACATAGAAATTTAAAAGATATGCAGACTGAACAGATGAGTGATTAAAATCTGTTAAGAATATTTGTTTAAGATCAAATGTTTGAGATGAAATGACAAATGAGATGAAATAATACGGTTGTGAGCTGTTGCAAAGTCGGGTTTAAACCACAGACTGGATATAAAAGAGTCCGTAGCTTCAGGTCTGTAAAATGGTTCCGATCCAGAAGTGTCTTCAGCTGCAATACCAGCGAGTGCCACTAGAGGTCGGCTCCAAAAAGCCTCCGGCTCCATAGACTCCCATTCAACTTCTCTCATCAAATCCAAAGTGAATAAAATGTGTCCATCAGTTATCTCGGTGTTGTTAGCTAAAGTCACTCCTTCTTATTAGTTTTCTGGAGGTCCATCTGAAAATAATCCCTCATTCATTAGAAAAGAAGATTCAAGAAGACCTGTTTTTGGGGGCGTGTCTGTTTGATTGACAGGCCTGTGGTGCAGTCAGGTTACAGCTATCGGTGGGCGGGACGTAGTATCGCCAGGTTTCCGATCAGATTGGTCAGATCCACCGCTGGCTCCTCCCCCAGCTCGTCCAAATATGGTCACTTCCTGCTCCAAACCGCTCCGAACTAGTAAAGATGGTGACGGACAGAATCTGAACTGGAGGATTCATAACGTTCACAAACCAACGATGACATCACTGATGGTTGATGACATCACTGATGGTTGATGACATCATTCATGGTTGATGGTTGATTGTTGGTTGCATCACATGTATTTTTGGGAAAGAAGTATTCAAGTGTTCCACAAATGGAAGATCTGAGGTGCTTTGTTCGGCAGCAAAGTGTCACTATAGAAACACTGTTGATATTGTTGTCAGGTGTTAACTAAGAACTGAACCTCTGTTCACAGTTCACATCATCAGCATCTCTCAAACTCTCCTGATGCGTGAAGTTTTTATTTGTAGGAAAATGCTGCAGCTCTCCATGTTGATCTGTTCAGACTGATTCACATAAAAGAGTCTCTGGTCCATCAGATGGCGTGAGACGGACGTCTTTCTGTGCTGAACAGGAGCAGGAGGACATAAGGACAGTGGAGGGAGACCAGATTAAGTCATATCTATCTGAAATTTAGTCTGTAGGCACCATAAGACAGAGTCCGCTGCAGCAGGAACTCTGAGCGGTTTGGTGCTCATGAGTAGAATGTATCCTTTAATTAAAAAAAACAGTCTTCAGTAAAAGTCAACCAAAACTATGAGGACATGAAATGAGAATCACATCAGGGACACCTGTCAGCTGACCTCTAATGACTTCCATGTCCACTGTCCCTCCGTGCCTCCATCCCTCCCTCCTCACAGGACAAACACGCCTTGCTGGATGTGACACCCAAAGCCGTGGACACCCTGAACTACACCCAGTGGTACCCCATCGTCATCTTCTTCAACCCCGACAGCAAACATGGCATCAAGGCCATGAGACAGAGAGTCATACCCAACTCCAACCGCAGCGCCCGCAAGCTCTACGAGCAGGCGGTGAAACTGAGGAAGACCTGCACTCACCTGTTCACTGGTACATCCACACTCACCTGTTCACACTCACCTGTTCACTGGTACATTCACACTCACCTGTTCACTGGTACATCCACACTCACCTGTTCACACTGACCTGTTCACTGGTACATCCACACTCACCTGCTCACACTCACCTGTTCACACTCACCTGTTCACTGGTACATCCACACTCACCTGTTCACACTTACCTGTTCACTGGTACATTCACACTCACCTGTCCACGTTCACCTGCTCACACTCACCTGTCCACATTCACCTGCTCACACTCACCTGTTCACTGGTACATCCACACTCACCTGTTCACACTTACCTGTTCACTGGTACATCCACACTCACCTGTTCACACTTACCTGTTCACTGGTACATCCACACTCACCTGTCCACATTCACCTGCTCACATTCACCTGTTCACACTCACCTGTTCACTGGTACATCCACACTCACCTGTTCACACTTACCTGTTCACTGTTACATCCACACTCAACTGTTCACACTTACCTGTTCACTGGTACATCCACACTCACCTGTTCACACTTACCTGTTCACTGGTACATCCACACTCACCTGCTCACACTCACCTGTTCACTGGTACATTCACACTCACCTGCTCACACTCATATGTCCACATTCACCTGTTCACACTCACCTGTTCACTGGTACATCCATACTCACCTGTTCACACTTACCTGTTCACTGGTACATCCACACTCACCTGTTCACACTTACCTGTTCACTGGTACATCCACACTCACCTGCTCACACTCACCTGTTCACTGGTACATTCACACTCACCTGTCCACGTTCACCTGCTCACACTCACCTGTCCACATTCACCTGCTCACACTCACCTGTTCACACTCACCTGTTCACTGGTACATCCACACTCACCTGTTCACACTTACCTGTTCACTGGTACATCCACACTCACCTGTTCACACTTACCTGTTCACTGGGACATCCACACTCACCTGTCCACGTTCACCTGCTCACACTCACCTGTCCACATTCACCTGCTCACACTCACCTGTTCACACTCACCTGTTCACTGGTACATCCACACTCACCTGTTCACACTTACCTGTTCACTGGGACATCCACACTCACCTGTCCACATTCACCTGCTCACATTCACCTGTTTACACTCACCTGTTCACACTCACCTGTTCACGCTTACCAGTTGACTGGTACATCCACACTCACCTGGTCACACTGACCAGTTGACTGGTACGTCAACACTCACCTGTCCACATTCACCTGCTCACACTCACCTGTTAACTGGTACACACGTGTACTCCGCCAGGTGCAGACCTGTACACCTTTCTGTGTGTCAGTGTGTGTGTGCTGAGGTTTGATGTTTCTCTCCTGCAGCCACGATCAACCTGAACTCTGCCAACGATGCCTGGTACGGCAGCATCAAGGACTCAATCCAGGAGCAGCAGATGCAAGCAGTCTGGGTCTCTGACGGCAAGGTAACCACACACACACACACACACACACACACACACACACACACACACACACACACACACACACACACACACACACACTGGTACAAACCGACTCTCAGACACACACACACACACACACACACACACACACACACACACACACACACACACACACACACACACACACACACACACACCTTGTACACACACACACAGGTACACACCCACACCACCCCGAACACACACACACACACACACACACACACACACACACACACACACACACACACACACACACACACACACACACACACACACACACAGGTACACACACGCACACAGAAACAGGTACACACACACACACACACACACACACAGACACACACACGGGTACACACACCTGTTACACACACACATAGGTACACACACCTGGTATGCACACACACACACACACACACACCTTGTACACACACACACATAGGTACACACACCTGGCACACACACACACACACACACACCTTGTACACACACACACACAGGTACACACCCACACACCCCCCCCACACACACACAGGTACACACACACACACACACACACAGGTACACACAGAAACAGGTACACACACACACAGAGACACAAACACACGCGGGTACACACACCTGTTACACAAACACATAGGTACACACACCTGGTATACACACACACCTTGAACACACACACACACAGGTACACACCCACACCCCCCACACCCACACAGGTACACACACACACACACACACACAGGTACACACACGCACACAGAAACAGGTACACACACAGACACACACACGGGTACACACACCTGTTACACACACACATAGGTACACACACCTGGTATACACACACACACACACACACCTTGTACACACACACACATGTACACACACACACACCCCCCCCCCCCCCACACACACACAGGTACACACACAGGTACACACACACACGCACACAGAAACAGGTACACACACACACAGACACACACACGGGTACACACACCTGTTACACACACACACACATAGGTACACACACCTGGTATGCACACACACACACACACACACACACACACACACACACACACACACACACACACACACACTTGTACACACACACACGCATAGGTACACACACACACACGCACACAGAAACAGGTACACACAGACACACACACACACACGGGTACACACACCTGTTACACACACACACATAGGTACACACCTGGTATACACACACACACACACACACACACCTTGCACACACACACAGGTACACACCCACACCCCCCCACACACACACAGGTACACACACACACACACACGCACACACACACAGGTACACACACACACACACACACACACACACACACACACACACACACACACACACACACACACAGGTACACACACACACACAGAAACAGGTACACACACACACACACACACACACAGACACACACACACGCGGGTACACACACCTGTTACACACACACATAGGTACACACACCTGGTATACACACACACACACACACACACCTTGTACACACACACACACACACACACACAGGTACACACACAGGTACACACACACACACACACAGGTACACACACGCACACAGAAACAGGCACACAGACACACACACACACACGGGTACACACACACATAGGTACACACACCTGGTATACACACACACACACACAGGTACACACACACAACCCCCCCCCCCCACACACACACACACACACACACACACACACACACACACACACACGGGTACACACACCTGGTATACACACACACACACACACACACACACACACACACACACACACACACACACACACACACACACACACAGGTACACACCCACACACACACGTACACACACACACACACACACACACACACACACACACACACACACACACACACACACACACACACACACACAGGTACACACACGCACACAGAAACAGGTACACAGACACACACACACACATGGGTACACACACCTGTTACACACACACATAGGTACACACACCTGGTATACACACACACACACACACACAGGTACACACACGCACACAGAAACAGGTACACACACACACAGACACACACACACACACACACACACACACACACACACACACACACACACACACACACACACACACACACACACACGGGTACACACACATAGGTACACACACCTGGTATACACACACACACACACACACACACACACACACACTTACACACACACACACACACACAGACGGGTACACACACCTGTTACACACACCTGGTATACACACACACACACACACACACACACACACAGGTACATATACACATAATTCTACTGAAGCCTGGTAAATGAGTTCAGTTCATTTACAGACAGAAGTTGAAGTGACAAAACACTCTAAATTTACCTCTTGATAGTTTATGAGCTTCAAACCAGCATCAGGGTGCAGCAGGTCAGCGGCTCCATTTATTAAACTATGTGGAGTTTCTGTTCCCGAACGATCAAAAAACTAAAATTAACTAAGTTTTAAAGATCTTTGCATGCATGTAACTTTCTGCTGCAAACTTTCAAGAGCTGCAAATTAATTTCACTTGATGAACCGTCAACCTGAACAATGAGTACGAAAAGGAGTCGGTTCCACAGACCTGCCTGTTTGTTCACGGTCCGTCTCTGTAGCTGTAACTGATCCAGTTTAAATTGGATTAACACTTAAAGTTCTGCAGGATTCAGGGCCGGGCTACTTTGACTGACAGCTGGGCATCATTACATGTTGGCGAGCTGCCCGCAGGTTTCATGAACTGGTTTCAGTTCCACTTCTTTTCCCATTTTTGGATCAGCCGGTAGTACGGTTGGAGACACCCAGAAGGAGGCTCCGCCCAGTTTTATATGCAGTCTATGTGTTCCAGATGTTGTTCTTGTGTTCCAGATGTTGTACTTGTGTTCCAGATGTTGTTCTTGTGTTCCAGATGTTGTACTTGTGTTCCAGATGTTGTACTTGTGTTCCAGATGTTATACTTGTGTTCCAGATGTTGTATTTGTGTTCCAGATGTTGTATTTGTGTTCCAGATGTTGTTCTTGTGTTCCAGATGTTGTACTTGTTTTCCAGATGTTGTATTTGTGTTCCAGATGTTGTTCTTGTGTTCCAGATGTTGTACTTGTGTTCCAGATGTTGTTATTGTGTTCCAGATGTTGTTCTTGTGTTCCAGATGTTCTACTTGTGTTCCAGATGTTGTACTTGTGTTCCAGATGTTGTTCTTGTGTTCCAGATGTTGTTCTTGTGTTCCAAATGTTGTACTTGTATTCTAGATGTTGTATTTGTGTTCCAGATGTTGTTCTTGTGTTCCAGATGTTGCACGTGTGTTGCAGATGTTGTACTTGTGTTCCAGATGTTGTACTTGTTTTCCAGATGTTCTACTTGTGTTCCAGATGTTGTATTTGTGTTCCAGATGTTGTACTTGTGTTCCAGATGTTCTACCTGTGTTCCAGATGTTCTACTTGTGTTCCAGATGTTCTACTTGTGTTCCAGATGTACTACTTGTGTTCCAGATGTTGTTCTTGTGTTCCAGATGTTGTACTTGTGTTCCAGATGTTGTACTTGTGTTCCAGATGTTGTTCTAGTGTTCCAGATGTTGTACTTGTGTTCCAGATGTTGTTCTTGTGTTCCAGATGTTGTTCTTGTGTTCCAGATGTTGTACTTGTGTTCCAGATGTTGTACTTGTGTTCCAGATGTTGTACTTGTGTTCCAGATGTTCTACTTGTGTTCCAGATGTTGTACTTGTGTTCCAGATGTTGTACTTGTATTCCAGATGTTGTTCTTGTGTTCCAGATGTTGTACTTGTGTTCCAGATGTTCTACTTGTGTTCCAGATGTTGTTCTTGTGTTCCAGATGTTGTACTTGTGTTCCAGATGTTCTTGTGTTCCAGATGTTCTACTTGTGTTCCAGATGTTCTACTTGTGTTCCGGATGATGTTCTTGTGTTCCAGATGTTCTACTTGTGTTCCAGATGTTTTACTTGTGTTCCAGATGTTGTTCTTGTGTTCCAGATGTTGTACTTGTGTTCCAGATGTTGTACTTGTGTTCCAGATGTTCTACTTGTGTTCCAGATGTTGTACTTGTGTTCCTTGTGTTCCAGATGTTGTACTTGTGTTCCAGATGTTCTACCTGTGTTCCAGATGTTCTACTTGTGTTCCAGATGTTGTACTTGTGTTCCAGATGTTGTTCTTGTGTTCCAGATGTTGTACTTGTATTCCAGATGTTCTACTTGTGTTCCAGATGTTCTACTTTTGTTCCAGATGTTGTACTTGTGTTCCAGATGTTGTACTTGTGTACTAACTAAGTGTGAAACTCTGGACACTTTCCACCCTAAACGGTCGCCATCTTGGCTCCGTAGAGGAAGGGGGCGGGGCCACTGACATAAAGGATTTTCAAATTAAAAGCTTGTGAGGAAGCTGCAGCTGTTCCTGAACACAACGTGTTTGTTCTCTGCTGCTGCTGGACAGAAGAATCAGAGGTTTTATTGAGTGTTAAACAGAGGACACAAAAACACACTGAATTCTGGGTAAAATAATGAAAGCTGCAGATATTGTGGAGGCTGATGTGTTCACATGATGAGGTCATTTCCTGTCAGTGTGGTTTGAATGAACAGGACTGTGTGCACAGTGAGAGTCCTGACATGTCAGAGTAGTGTGTGTTAGTGTGTGTTAGTGTGTTAGTGTGTGTTAGTGTGTATCTGTGGAACACAGCAGCAGATGAGGACTGACTGCAGCTCCCAGCATGCTCTCTGTCCTCCTACCTGCTGCCACCAGTTCTCTACAGCTCGGCTCTGTTTGTCTTTCTTCTCTCTTGTTCTCGTGCTATCCGTCTGTCCATCCTTCCTTCCTGTACACCCAAGATCCATCATGTGTCTCTTCTAGCTGGAGGGAGTAGAGACTGATCTGGACTGCCAGGACATGGAGCGTCTGTCCTTCCTGTCTGCCATGTCTGCCGACTACCTGAGCATGGACAGCCGGCTGACCTCTGACCTCGATGACACCGCGGACGAGGGCGGGGCTTACACTGATAATGAGCCTGATGTGGAGATGATGCACATCTCTGCTATCAGCCGCTCATCTGAACCAGTGACAGCCGAGGAGGTCGGACACACACATACACACACACATACACACACACACACACACACACACACACACACACACACACACACACACACACACACACACACACACACACACACACACACACACACACACACACACACACACACACACACACACAGACATACACACACACACACACACACACACACACACACAGACATACACACACACACACACACACACACATAGAGACCACTTTGTGTGTGTGTGTGTGTGTGTGTGTGTGTGTGTGTGTGTGTGTGTGTGTGTGTGTGTGTGTGTGTGTGTGTGTAGATCTTGCGCAGATACAGTCCAGACATCAGGAGTCGCATGAGGAAAATCAGCAGCAGGGAAGTCCTGAACAGGTGCAGCCCTCCACCTGTCTTCTTAACAGACAACAAGGTGAGGTACTGTCTGTCTGTATATATTTATAAATGTATATCTATATATTTGTCTATATTTATATTTGTATATAATTATATATGTATATATGCATATACATATATATATTTATCATTAACCTTCCTCTTGAAACCCACTGCTGAGGGTCTTCAGCAGTGCTCATCACTAGAAATATCCCTCCACCTCCTCAATGGGAAAATAGAATTAGAATAGAATATTATATAACATGTAATATAATGTAGTTTCTACTTGTTCTAGTTCTATTAAATGACCCATTTGGTGAAGTCGGGTCTCTTTTGGTCCTTTTTGGTCGCTCCGAGCACCCGTACCGTAACACCACGGATAGTCACGCACTTACAATCCTAGAGGAGGCTAGCTGGACCGGTTTGGTTTGAACACATGACACGGAGCTAAAATGTTAAAAACACATGAGAACATGGATATCTTTGTTCATCAGATATCTTTGTTCATCAGATATCTTTGTTCATCAGATATCTTTGTTCTTCAGATATCTTTGTTCATCAGATATCTTTGTTCTTCAGATATCTTTGTTCATTAGATATCTTTGTTCATCAGATATCTTTGTTCTTCAGATATCTTTGTTCATCAGATATCTTTGTTCATCAGATATCTTAGTTCTTCAGATATCTTTGTTCATCAGATATCTTTGTTCATCACATATCTTTGTTCTTCAGATATCTTTGTTCATCAGATATCTTTGTTCTTCAGATATCTTTGTTCTTCAGATATCTTTGTTCATCAGATGTCTTTGTTCTTCAGATATTTGTTCTTCAGATATCTTTGTTCATCAGATATCTTTGTTCTTCAGATATCTTTGTTCATCAGATATCTTTGTTCATCACATATCTTTGTTCTTCAGATATCTTTGTTCATCAGATATCTTTGTTCTTCAGATATCTTTGTTCATCAGATATCTTTGTTCATCACATATCTTTGTTCTACAGATATCTTTGTTCATCAGATATCTTTGTTCATCACATATCTTAGTTCATCAATTCAATTCATCTTTATTCATATAGCGCCAAATCACAACACAGGTTATTTCATGGCACTTAACACATTAAAGTCTTCACAGCAAGACTTTACAATATTATACAGAGAAACACAACAATTCAACAATTCAACAATTCCCACATAAGCTAGGAGGGGAAAAAAAAACCTCCTCTTTAAGGGAGAAAAACCTCCAACAGAACCAGGATCAGAGGTGGGCGGAGCTTCTGTTAACAGAACCAGGCTCAGAGGTGGGTGGAGCATCTGTTAACAGAACCAGGATCAGAGGTGGGCGGAGCATCTGTTAACAGAACCAGGCTCAGAGGTGGACGGAGCATCTGTTAACAGAACCAGGATCAGAGGTGGGCGGAGCATCTGTTAACAGAACCAGGCTCAGAGGTGGGTGGAGCATCTGTTAACAGAACCAGGATCAGAGGTGGGCGGAGCATCTGTTAACAGAACCAGGCTCAGAGGTGGGTGGAGCATCTGTTAACAGAACCAGGATCAGAGGTGGGCGGAGCATCTGTTAACAGAACCAGGATCAGAGGTGGGCGGAGCATCTGTTAACAGAACCAGACTCAGAGGTGGGCGGAGCATCTGCCTCAACCGGTTGGGGTGAGAGGAGAGCAGAGAGAGAAAAGGACAGCATAGAGATAGAAGAGAAGAACTGTTGGTGGAGACGACAATCACAGATCAGAGACATGCAGCTCCATGACGGGACATCTGGAAAAGAAAGAACAGAAACTACACGAGCGAGGGAACTGAATGGAGACAACAGATAATAAGAAGAAACTATGGGAGAGAAGAAGATGGTGAGGTATGAGTCAGTTAAAGAGTAGGAGGAAAGAAAAGAAGCTCAGCATGTAACGAGGTCCTCCAGCAGCTGAAATCGCAAGAACAAAAAGTTTTATATTTTAGAGTGAATTGCTCCACAATATGATCACATGTAGATTACATGTTTTATTTGATGGTAAGTTGTTGTATGATTGTAATATTACACTCGATGGTGTTCTGACCGCTGACTGTTGTGCCAATAATGACGTTAAAGCACCTCTCGTGTATTATTGCTTCATCGTTTGACAACGATCAAGTTGTCCAGTTGGCTGACTGACTGTTTGAAAGCCAAACAGGTTTGTGTTTCTGGTTTTGTTGATCATTGAAGTGTTAAAATATTATTTCTGACTGAGTCCTGGACTACGAAACCTTCTGTATGTGTTGTGTGAATCTGTTGTGGCTCTAACGCGTCTCTCCGCTCAGGTGAACCTGTCTCTGAGGGACGATCAAGTTCTCGTCTCAGGCTCCACCCCCTCACACCATCACCCCCGACAGCACCACCACCCACCCCACAGCTCCAACCGGAGTTACGACTCTCCGTCCAGCAGCAGCCCCACCAGCAGCAACAACGACCCTCCACCATGCATCTCCCACTCAGCAGCCTCCTCCGTCCTGTCGCCTCCACCTCCCCCACACCACCTCAACTCTCTGGGCAAACTGCCGCCCCTGGGAGCTCCTCCCCTCCCGTCCAAGCCCAGCGGTTGTAGGAACACCGCGGACGCTGCAGTCCGCTCAACTCTGGCTCTGCCTGCTCCGACCGCCGAGGTCAGTCCAATGGAGGACCCGTCCACGAGGTCCTTCCTGGGGAAGATCAAAGCCTTTGAAAAGATGGATCACTTGGCTCAAGCCCAGAAGATGCTGGAACTGCAGGAGGCGCAGAATGCCAGGGTGGGCAGAGCTCAGTGTTCCCATTGGTCAGTGCAGTGACAGGAAGTGTACTCCACTCAACAGAAGGCAGGGTTTCAGTGTACCAGTGAGTACTGGCTCGCTTTGAGCACTGCTCATAATAACATGCTGCCATACAGATGATGTCTCCCGTGGTTTAAACCCTCTCAGACAATGTTTCAGACTTCCAGCTTCTTCCTTCATTTCTGAAATGTTTTATTATGAACAGCTTTTTTTGTGTTTTGTAGAGAGGAAAGGGAATTCTTGCAGTAAAGCTGTTTTCTAACCAGAGACCGCATGTCATATTGAATACCAGTCGTAACAGTTTAATCAGCTGGTCTGTGTTTTCCAGCTGGAAATATCTCAGAAGCACCCAGACATCTATGCTGTTCCTCTGAAGACCGCCAAACTGGATCACCGTCGCCCTCAGCCCATCGGGTAGGCTCACTACTGTCAGACACGTGTTTTTGTGTTTGTCAGCATTCATTAAATGTCAAAGTGAACAAAGAACACTCATCCAATACAGTCAAATCAGGTGCTGGAACGATGTGAGCAGAAGTAAATTATTCACACTTAGAGCTCCCGATGCAACTCATTTATTAACAACACTGATGAAGAGCAATGTGCTGCAAACGTCACTGATGTGTGTTAATAAATAAACTGCATCGGGAGAGTTGTGTGAATAATTTACTTTCCAATCATGAATTAAATGTGTTGTGTATAAAAGTGTTCATAACTTCCAGGTCTGTAAAATGGTTCTGATCCAGAAGTGTCTTCAGCTGCAATACCAGCGAGTGCCACTAGAGGTCGGCTCCAAAAAGCCTCCGGCTCCATAGACTCCCATTCAACTTCTCTCATCAAATCCAAAGTGAATAAAATGTGTCCATCAGTTATCTCGGTGTTGTTAGCTAAAGTCACTCCTTCTTCTTAGTTTTCTGGAGGTCCATCTGAAAATAATCCCTCATTCATTAGAAAAGAAGATTCAAGAAGACCTGTTTTGGGGGGCGTGTCTGTTTGATTGACAGGCCTGTGGTGCAGTCAGGTTATAGCTATCGGTGGGCGGGACGTAGTATCGTCAGGTTTCCGATCAGATCGGTCAGATCCACCTCTGGCTCCTCCCCCAGCTCGTCCAAATATGGTCCAAATAGACATTACAGAGAAGTTACAAAGTGACATCCCAACATTACTGCAAACTCAGGGATTCATAATCTAACACATCATAATATCCATCAAGTGATAGCTGAGCTCTTTCTGTCTGGACTGAAAGGATGATGGCCAAAACGAGTGAAGCATAAGTTAAAGCTAAACTTGTATTTTCTGTGTCCTTCCAGCTCCAGCTCCCGTCCTGAACCTCAGACTCCGCCTCCCTCCAAGGAAGGCCGTCCCTTCTACCTCAGCGAAGAGGAGGCAGAGGAGGAAGCGGTGCCGGGCTACTACAATGCCAACTCCCACCAGTACCAGGACACCGAACTGTAGGGTCACCACGACACTGCTGCGTACTGGACGTACATCCACACGCTGCATATGCAGTGTATTTATATTCTCACCATTCCATCATGCCCTGCACAAACCAGCTGCTGACTTCAAAGAAACTCGCTTTTTTGATATTAAGAAAGGAGTAACTTTTCTGGAGAGTCTGTACGATCTGTTCGGATGACAACACTGTCTTCAGTCGGCTTTTTACCGTATGTTGTATTTAATTGTTTCTTTCTCACATATCACTTTAAATGGTGAAACCCGGGTGATCAGGAACCACTTGTTTTCTTGCCTATGCAACTCTTTCAGTTTGTGCACAGCAACTGAAATCTATTGCCACGAGTTTTGCCCTCACAAAAACCTCAACCAATCAAAAAAAAACACAATGCGCTTTACAACATCTATGACCTTCCTTTTTTAAGCTCCTATTATTGCCAGCTATATTCAACAAATATTGTATGTATGTAAATCCATATACTGTATACGTATATGAATATATACAGAGTGAGAGTGTGACAGAGACAGACGAGGTCGATACTTGGTCCTTGCATTCCTTTCGATATGACAATGCCTGTGTGTATACATACCTATCTATCTATCTATCTATCTATCTATCTATCTATCTATCTATCTATCTATCTATCTATCTATTATCTATTATCTATCTATCTATCTATCTATCTATCTATCTATCTATCTATCTATCTATCTATCTATCTATCTATCTATCTATCTATCTATCTATCTATCTATCTATCTATCTATCTATCTATCTATCTATCTATTATCTATCTATCTATCTATTATATATTATCTATCTATCTATCTATCTATCTATCCATCTATCTATCCATCTATCTATCTATCCATCTATCTATCTATCTATCTATCTATCTATCTATCTATCTATCTATCTATCTATCTATCTATCTATCTATCTATCTATCTATCTATCTATCTATCTATCTATCTATCTATCTATCTATCTATCTATCTATCTATAGATAGCTAGATATACTGTATATATATATATATATATGTATATATACATATATATAGGCATCTATATATATATATTCTGTATATTTTATCTAGTTCTATCGAGTGACACTGGAATTTATTAC
The DNA here is from genome assembly GCF_029030835.1 of Brachyistius frenatus. Classification (NCBI taxonomy): domain Eukaryota; kingdom Metazoa; phylum Chordata; class Actinopteri; family Embiotocidae; genus Brachyistius; species Brachyistius frenatus. The sequence continues at coordinate 113,753 of NW_027210937.1, forward strand.
AATTTTTTGAAGTGCCTTTTACTTTCTGAGTCTCATGAGGTTTAGGTCGTCTCTCCTCCACCCCTCAACCACCCAGCTGGACTAAAACCTCTGCTGCTGTCAAGCTTAAAGGGAAACCAGGGAACCACTGACACCGAAACCTTAATGCTGTCCCCACACTGAACTGTCACTGCAGTGACCCAACACAGAGGACACACCTGCAGCTGTAGTCTCACCTGCTGTGATGAGCATCGGAATAATTGGTTTAAAGTGCAATATGTTCAATTAGTGGTTTAATACGTTCAAAAATTAATACAAATTATTCACAGAATGTGAAGAAATGAGGTAGACTTTAAGTCACCGACGTCTATTGTGTTGCAGACATCTTCTGAAGTTAGCATGCTAACCAGCTAGCTACAGCATGTCCTGTCCTTTAATACCACTTTGTACCACAGGGGGGGATAGTGAGTTACTGCCGCATGCAGTCTACTCTCAGTCCACCATGAGAGGAAGGAGGGGTGTTTTCTAATCACAGTCTGTTTATGAAAGAGTTCGTAGTTTCAGGTCTGTAAAATGGTTCTGATCCAGAAGTGTCTTCAGCTGCAATCCCAGCGAGTGCCACCAGAGGTCGGCTCCAAAAAGCCTCCGGCTCCATAGACTCCCATTCAACTTCTCTCATCAAATCCAAAGTGAATAAAATGTGTCCATCAGTTATCTCGGTGTTGTTAGCTAAAGTCACTCCTTCTTATTAGTTTTCTGGAGGTCCATCTGAAAATAATCCCTCATTCATTAGAAAAGAAGATTCAAGAAGACCTGTTTTTGGGGGCGTGTCTGTTTGATTGACAGGCCTGCGGTCCAGTCAGGTTACAGCTATCGGTGGGCGGGACGTAGTATCGTCAGGTTTCCGATCAGATCGGTCAGATCCACCTCTGGCTCCTCCCCCAGCTCGTCCAAATATGGTCACTTCCTGCTCCAAACCGCTCTGAACTGGCAGAGTTAACGTTGGTGTTGTTTTCTGCTGCTGCAGACTGTTGGACAGTAAAGGCATCAAGTCCGATGCTGAACTCACAACTTTTCTTCTCCTCTTAAGGAACGGCTGCTAATGCTAATGGTGGCTATCTAGGGATAGCTTATAGAGGCAGCTGAAAGTATAGTTATGGACCGTCTTTTTCCTGGTCCTCTGTGTCTGTCATTCAGGGTGAACATGAGAAGGTGGTGCGGTCCAGCTGATGAGTTCTGACAGTTTAGTTTTCTGTTTGTGGATTTGTGGTTCAGAGAAGTTAGAATATGTGACGAGCTCGATCAGATCGTCTTCCAGCTGTCAGACTGGACACTAGTGACTCACTATCACCTCCATAGGTACAAAGTGGTATTACACGATGGGACATTTTTACATACTGAACATTTAAAGTTGTAAATATAAGCCTGATCTGTCCAGCTTTAAAACAGACAAATTTCAGTGTTCAATCTAACAATGTGAGTCCACTGTGCAACCGGTGCACAAGCTCGGGGGGGCAAAGTGATCTGAGGTGAACATGTGCCATTAACCAACAGTGAGCGGAGCCAGAAAGTCCAAAACTAAGAAAAGGATCATAGCACATTAGCTGTGTTGCACTTTTATAAAAACCCTCTTCGTCAGAGTTTCAGTCAGAAAGACAAACGTGTCGTACGTCTGTAGAATAAATGTGTCCTGTTCTGAACTCATCCAGCTACCGAGGAGTTATCGTGGTTGACCACAGTGCCAGCAGGTTTCCAGCTGGTTAGCATGTTCATTTTTGTTGTTGTTGTTGTTGTTGTTGTTGTTCTTCTTCTTCTTCTTCTTCTTCTTCTTCCTCTTCTTCTTCTTCTTCTTCTTCTTCTTCTTCTTCTTCTTCTTCTTCCTCTTCTTCTTCTTCTTCCTCTTCTTCTTCTTCTTCTTCCTCTTCTTCTTCTTCTTCTTCCTCTTCTTCTTCTTCCTCTTCCTCTTCTTCTTCTTCTTCTTCTTCTTCTTCTGTAACATCACAGTTGGCCTCTGGGGCAAACTGACAGCCGGGCTGACTCAGCACATCTCCTCGTACATCCTTGTCTCCGCTCCGAGGAACTCAGCCGGCCGCTCCGGTGTTCACGGCCTTAAAGATCGACTTTCTTATTTTTCCGATGTTGGTGCTTGACATCCATTGCTGCCCCCCCCCCCCCACCTCCCCCAGACAGAAAGGAAAAATGGATCTTATTTGAGGCCAGTACAGTGATGACCTTTGCCTTGGATTGTTTTGTTGATGGAGTTTCTACTGGTGGCGCCCTCTTGTGTCCAACATGGTGGATATCACTGCCTGCACCTTGTTCAATGATAAGGCTGGTGATATTCTCCACTTTTCTTATTGTCAGTGAACACATGCAGACGCCCAACCACTGATGAATGTACCTCCTCACAGCTGTGATGTGTGTCCTGATGCAGGAACACGTGAGCCCTTTGGAGTTTCCTGCTTTCTGCATTAATTGGTTATAATTAAGAGATGAACTTCCTGTGAACAACCCAAACCTTCCTTTCATTGATCGTTCAGTGAATGGTTCTGTTGAGGTCGGTCCCAGAACCTCGACAGGGTTCAGGTCCGGGTCCTGACCCAGACGCTGAAGTTCTGCTGCCGACCTGTGTGCTGTTTACTGGAACGTACTGGTCAATGTCACTAAAGTATTAAATTAATTACAAATCCTGTCCATGTCATGAAATTGAATTGGTTTGAACCAAAGCCTTCGAACAATGTTGTGTTTTGTGAGCGGTCACAGCTGGACCCCCCGTGGAGACGCAGTCTGAGCATCACTGAAACAGAAGCACCTCCCATCTGTAAATAATGACGCTGTTATTTCACGTCTCTGTTACGGGTCGTAGGTCTCTTCCGGGACCTGCTGTCCTCTGCTGCTGGGTTGTGATCCGGCTCAGTCACTCCTGCTGCTCCTCATCAGCTCCCTCAGTCTTTAGAAACCAACCAGGTACAACTGGGAGCGTTCACAGCTTCAGGCAGCCAGCTTAAAATTCATGTCATTTAATACATGGGGAGTCACTTCAGGCGGTACCTTGATGCCCAGATTGCATCGTTGTTGTCTCGGTAACCAGTCCAACAGAACACACACTCACTGTCCAGGTGCTCTTTGGTCTAGTTGGAGTGTGCAGTGAGGTTTTATTTGACAGTTTGTGGACTGAGCAACATCTAAACTCCGAACTTTGTTTAATACATAAACGCAGATAATTCCAAAGGGTTCACTTTCCTTCGATGGACACCTTTACGTCTTCGTCTTTGTGCTGCAGATTTCCACTGTTGTCCAAAAACAACCAGATACATCAAATCCTCACTAGACTGCCAAATGTGTATTCATCCGCTGCTAAAACTAGTCCCCAACAAATGCACTGTTTCCTCCTGTTTGAGTGACATTTGCTTCCGACTAGTGACCAAATGTTTTAGCAAATGAGAGAATGTTGTTTCTAATTAAACTCTATATTTGTGAGCCTTTTACAGATTTCTGTCTTCAGTAGGAACCAGAACCAGAGTTTCCTGACAATAAGAAAACTGTGCAGAGGATTAGCATTGGCCTTATCTTCTCAAAGCTGAGTCTCCTTTCAGAGCAGCTTCCTGTGAAGACCGCAGAAGAAGAGCAGGATCAGCTTTCAGGACATCTGAAGGTTCAACCAAAGACCAGCAGAGGGCGCCAGAGGGCTCTGTGCCCAGATTTCCACATCAAATCTCTTTTAAAGAACTCAAGAACAACAAAACAATTATAATTAATATGTTATAATATTTCCCAAACTAACAGAAGTTGGCACATTAAAATTTCATGACACTTTTATGGTGGACGTCCATCATCTGACCGGAGACCGTTTCTACAGATTATTCTTATTATTACCAACCATCAGGAGACATCACACACACACACACACACACACACGCACACACGCACGCACACACACACCTACACTCACTCACACACACACACACACGCACGCACACATACAGACCAGCAGTGTTCAATCAGACGTCCAAAGGTGGAGTTTAACACATGTATTTATATGAGGATATGACAGATTATTATATTTAGATTTTTATTATGAGGTGTTCGTATCATGGAAACAGAGTTACTGAGGGGTCAGAGGTTAAATTCCTGAAACAGACAATAATTGCACATCAACAATTATGGCTGTTGTGATGCAATAAAACGGTCCAACATGTTTCCAACACGCTTAATTGTAAATGTCAGTTCACACATCAGCTGTCTGTCACAGACTGTCAGAGTCCACTGACAGCTGTCTGTCACAGACCGTCAGAGTCCAATGACAGCTGTCCGTCACAGACCGTCAGTGACCCACGTGATGCTCCCCGGCAGACAGAGAGTCAGTGAGAGCAACAACTGGACTGTCTGCAGAGTTTTTCCATGTTTTCACCATAAAACACCAAATAAAAGTAAAAAGCTTGAATCGTGTGTACGTACTGTGATCACTTCAGATAACAGGGATTTTATTTCAACATAACTAACGTCGAGATCTCAGACTGTATAGATGCAGAAACCTGATCTATTAGTATGTGAAGGAGAGAAGAGAAGAACACGGTGATGCGCTGATTGGTTTGGTACGAGAAGAAAGTTCAGTAGCAGGATGTCAAAGTGGAAACAAAGCTCAAAATGTTCTAAAGTCAACGAGGAAGGACGGAACCACAGAGGAGATCCCCCTGCTGGACATGGAGGGAAGGTGCAGGCTGTGATGTGAAATAGGGGCATGGAAAGAAAAGGAAAATAGGAATTGTCACCATGACAACAACAAGCCATCTTCAAAAAGTGTTTAAAACAAGGCAGCAGAGAACGAAGCTGATGGAGTTCTCTGAAATATAGATTTCTTTGGGAAGATGTAGGTTAGTATGAGAGGATTCAGTGTGAATTCACCATTATTAAATAATAATAATTCATATTGTTGTTCTATTTCCACTCGATCAATCGATATCAATAAGGATTACAAATCAGATCCTGACTTAGTTTTCTCAGTATAAATATTTGTTGGTTGATATCAGCTATTAATATTATTATAGCTGCACATACCAACATTAACAACATGAGGGAGGTGTGGACCAGTATGAAGGAGATTACTGGGTTCAAGGGGAGAGAGAGACAATCAGGGGGAACCTGGAGAGGAACAACCAGGGGGAACCTGGAGAGGAACAACCAGGGGGAACCTGGAGAGGAACAACCAGGGGGAACCTAGAGAGGAACAACCAGGGGGAACCTGGAGAGGAACAACTAAGGGGCTCCCTGGAGAGGAACAACCAGGGGGAACCGGGAGAGGAACAATCAGGGGGAACCTGGAGAGGAACAATCAGGGGGAACCTGGAGAGGAACAATCAGGGGGAACCTGGAGAGGAACAACCAGGGGGAACCTGGAGAGGAACAATCAGGGGGAACCTGGAGAGGAACAATCAGGGGGAACCTGGAGAGGAACAATCAGGGGGAACCTGGAGAGGTCAAATGAGCTAAACTGTTTCTTCAATAGGTTTAGTTCACCACCCTCATCTGTCTCCTCCACACCTTACACCTCCCAAACACCTCTGCTGCCTCCCCCCTCTGCGCCCCCTGGTGAACTGCATAGAGCCCTCAATCTCAAAGGGCTCTTCCTCCATCGACACCTTGACCCCCACCCCCCACCCCCCTCTCTGTGACGACTGGCCAGGTTAGGAGACAGCTGGAGAGACTCCACCAGCGCAAGGCTGCAGGACCTGATGGCATCAGCCCCGTGGTCCTGAAGACCTGCGCCGCCTAGCTGGCTGAGGTCCCACAACACCTCTTCAACCTGAGCCTGAAGCAGGAGGACGTCCCGGTGCTGTGGAAGACGTCCTGCCTGGTTCCAGTCCCCAAGAAGACGACTCCATCCGGCCTCAACGACTACCGACCGGTTGCCCTCACATCTCATGTGATGAAGGTGCTGGAGAGGCTGGTCTTGGCTCACCTCAGGCCGCTGGTGAAATCTTCTCTGGACCTTCTGCAATTTGCGTACCAGCCTCATGTGGGAGTGGACGACGCCATCATCTACCTGCTGCAACGAGCTCAGTCTTACCTGGATGGAACCGGTGAATCTGTGAGAATCACTTTCTTTGATTTCTCCAGTGCATTCAACACCATCCAACCACTGCTGCTGAGTGAGAAGCTGCGGGTGGTGGGGGGGTAGTGGGGGTGGACACGTCCACCGTCTCCTGGACCACTGACTACCTGACAGGCAGACCACAGTTTGTCCGTCTGGGCAGTGTGCTGTCTGATACGGTGGTCAGTGGTACTGGAGCTCCTCAGGGAACTGTTCTGTCTCCCTTCCTGTTCATCTTCTACACCACTGACTTCCAGAACAACTCAGAGTCAAGACATCTGCAGAAGTTCTCTGATGACTCTGCAGTGGTAGGATGTATAAGGGATGGACGGGAGGACGAGTACAGGACAGTAGTGGAGGACTTTGTGGAGTGGGCGGGAAGAAATCACCTCCTTCTGAACGTGACCAAGACCAGAGAGATGGTGGTCGACTTCAGGAGGAAGACGACGGCTCCACAACCGCTGAGAGTTCTGGGAGAGGAGGTGGACATGGTTGAGGAGTACAAGTACCTGGTGTCTCCATGACAACAGACTGAACTGGAAGACCAACATCAATGCTGTCTACAAGAAGGTGATGAGTCGACTCTTTTTCTTGAGGAAACTTCGATCCTTCAATGTGTGCAGCGAGATGTTGGAGATGTTCTATCATCTGTTGTGGCCAGTGAACTGTACTTCACTGTGGTCTGCTGGTGGAGCAGCATTGGAGCCGGAGACACCAACAGACTTAACAAACTGGTGAAGAAGGCCGGCTCCATCATCGGCTACAAACTGGACAGCCTGGAAAAGGTGGTGGAGAGGAGGACGCTGAACAAACTATTGTCCATATTGATACAGGAGATCATTCCAGATACAGGAGATCATTCCAGATACAGGAGATCATTCCTGATACAGGAGATCATTCCAGATACAGGAGATCATTCCAGATACAGGAGATCATTCCAGATACAGGAGATCATTCCAGATACAGGAGATCATTCCTGTCCACTGCAATAAGACTGTACAATAACTCACCTCTGGCAAAATCCATCACAGTACAATAACACTGTTGACTGTGTTCTTGGTTTGTTTGTATATAATATATATAGATATATAATGTACTGTAAATACTGTGCATTTTATATTTATATTTTTTTACTGCTATTTTATTGCTTGTCTATTATTCTATTCTATTCTATTCTATTCTATTATTTTATTCTATTATTTCTATTATTATCTTGTTGCTTCTGTATGCTGCTGTAGTGAAAAAATTTCTACTCGGGGATTAATAAAGTAAATACCTACCTACCTACCACTGTCCCACCTTGCGCTTATTATAAATATGAATAATATTGATTCATTTATTTTCTTTCAGCCTTTATTTATAATCAAGAGATCATTAAGGTTGACCTTCATTTAAAATGAGTCGATTACGAAACAAAGAACAAGGAAAAAACAGGAACAGACAAAGCTGCAGACATTAGGGACAACAAGGCTACAGACATTAGGGACAACAAAGCTGCAGACATTAGGGACAACAAAGCTACAGACATTAGGGACAACAAAGCTGCAGACATTAGGGACAACAAATATACAGACATTAGGGACAACAAGGCTGCAGACATTAGGGACAACAAAGCTACAGACATTAAGGAAAACAAAGCTGCAGACATTAGGGACAACAAAGCTACAGACATTAGGGACAACAAAGCTATATACATTACGGACAACAAAGCTGCAGAGATTAGGGACAACAAAGCTATAGACATTAAGGACAATAAAGCTACAGACATTAGGGACAACAAAGCTACAGACACTGAGGACAACAAAGCTATATACATTAGGTACAACAAAGCTATAGACATTAGGGACAACAATGCTACAGACATTAGGGAAACAAAGCTACAGACATTAGGGACAACAAAGCTGCAGACATTAGGGACAACAAAGCTACAGACATTAGGGACAACAAAGCTATAGACACGAGAGACAACGAAGCTATAGGCATTAAGGACAACAAAGCTATAGACATTAGGGACAACAATACTACAGACATTAGGGACAACAAAGCTACAGACATTAGGGACAACAAAGCTATAGACACTAGGGACAACAAAGCTATACACATTAGGGACAACAAAGCTACAGACATTAGGGACAACAAAGCTACAGACATTAGGGACAACAAAGCTACAGACACTAGGGACAACAAAGCTATAGACATTAGGGACAACAAAGCTACAGACATTGGGGCCAGCAAAGCTACAGACATTAGGGACAACAAAGCTACAGACATTAGGGACAACAAAGCTACAGACCGGCAGAGGACCAAAACAACTCTGCTCACCGGGATGACCTCCAACTCATTCCAATGTCTCTCAACAAACGTAGGATGACACCAAGTGAACTCCAAAAAGAACGTCAGACAGCAGCTGGGGTGAAGAGGACGGTGAGGATGGTGAGGACGGTTAGAAACAGGCTCCTGGCGGCTGAAGTCCTGCAAAGATAGAAAATCCCTTCATCATGAGAAGCAAAGAAGAGCCAGGCTGAGGTTTGAAGAAGACCAGAAGGATTGGACCATAGAGGACTGGAGGAAGGTCATCTTCTCTGAGGAGTCCAATGTTTAGCTTTGTCCAACACCTGGTGGTCCAATGGTTAGACAGAGACCTGGAGAGGTCGACGAGCCACAGAGTCTCCACCTGTGAAATGTGGTCGAGGATCGGTGAAGATCTGAGGGGCTTCAGCAAGGCTGGAATCGGACAGATTTGTCTTCGTGAAGGACGCATGAATCGAGCCGAGGACAAAGTTGTCCTGGAAGAAAACGTGCTTCCTTCTGCTCTGACGATGTTCCCCACCTCTGAGGAGGGTTCTTCCAGCAGGACGATGCTCCATGAAACACAGCCAGGTCAGTGAAGGTGTGGATGAAGGACCACCAGATCAGGACCCTGTCAGGGCCGGCCAGATCTCCAGACCTGAATCCCATTGAAAACCTCTGGAATGTGATGAAGAGGAAGATGGACGGTCACCAGCCGTCAAACAAAGCCGAGCTGCTTGAATCTTTGGACCAGGAGTCATAAAGTCTCCCAACATCAAAGTGAAAGAGGTGGAGAGACGCCAAGACGCATGAAGCTGGGATTGGAAATCAATAATCAATTATTCCACCAAATATTAATTTCTGAACTCTTCCTCAGTTAAAACATTCGTATTGTGTTGTTTAAAAATGAATATGAACTTGTTTTCTTTGCATTATTCCAGATCTGAAAACTCTGCATCTTTTTGTTATTTTGACCACTTGTCATTTTCTGCAAATAAATGTTCCAAATGAAAATATTTGTATTTGAAATTTGGGAGAAATGTTGTCAGTAGTTTATAGAATAAAACAAAAATGTTCTAACAGTAAAACCAGAGAAACTGATGATTTTGAAGTGGTTTTATTTTTTTCCAGAGCTGTATATAAATATAATAATAATATAAATAAACTATTGAAAACATGAACCATAAATAACAGTCAACTAAAGTATAAAATAAGACATGGCAGTGTTGAGTGAAATGTATTTGTGTTTGACCCTCAGGGCCACCGTACACTTGGTCCCATAAAGTCCTCACACAGAACCGTTAGACATCAGAGTGGAACCCAGCAGGTGGAGAACATCGAACAGAACCAGAACCTACGGTCCATCTAAAGTCACCATCAACCTAACACATGTTTTTGTTCTGCAGGAGGAGCTGCAGCACCCGCAGAACATAAGTAAATATCACCTTTATTATTATTTTCAAATACAACAATCTCCACCATTAAAGAAGTGGCACATATGAGGAACCATGGAGGGAACCAATCAGAACCATCAGTGAGGTCATCAACCGTCAGTGATGTCATCAACCATCAGTAATGTCATCATCCATCAGTGATGTCATCGTTGGTTTGTGAACGTTATGAATCCTCCAGTTCAGATTCTGTCCGTCACCATCTTTGTTAGTTCGGAGCGGTTTGGAGCAGGAAGTGACCATATTTGGACGAGCTGGGGGAGGAGCCAGCGGTGGATCTGACCGATCTGACTGGAAACCTGACGATACTACGTCCCGCCCACCGATAGCTGTAACATGACTGCACCACAGGCCTGTCAATTAGTGATGGTGAGATGAAGCCTCATGAGGCATCGAACCACTTCAGCCAATTGGTTCCAGAAAGGGTTCATTTCTCGAAGCTTCATGTGCACACGAAACCACCTACTGGCCAAGTGTATAATGACAGGCAGCTGGATCTGAACCACATCATGTGATGCATTGAATGTTTGTATCTGTTATGGCTGTTGGGAATGACTGAATTACAAAAATGTATGACCAAATAATTTCTGTCCTTAAATTATCAAATATGTGCATAATAAAATATGTTTTGAATGTATTCTGTGTGTGTACATTTTCCCAAAATGGTAGTATCATATGATATGGCAGGTTGTGTAATCATGTTTTTCTGTCACTTTAGGAAAATGGCATGGGCTTAAGCAGGCAGAGGACAGTGGAAGTGCTTGTGGAACTAGGAAGAGGGGACTGAATATGCTTGTGTAACTTGGACAATGATGTACAGGACAGGGGACATTTTATTCATTTTTATTCAGAAATAAGAGTTTCTCAACAGTTTTTGGTTTTGTGGATGTCCACATGTCAGAAGTAAGGCTAACAGCAGCCACCTTTTCCACTTTAGCCTTCTCCTTCTCCTTAGCTGACTCATACTTGGCCTCCACCATGGCCTTCAGAGCCTCAAGGAAAAAATATATACTGCTGAACTGTGAGACACAATAAAGTACTCATTTGTTTCATGCATGCACCCATACATACCTGCCCTGTAGGGAGGACATAATTAGGATCCAGTTTGGACACAAATGCCCTGAATCCAACATCATCCACAATACTGAAGGGCTGTGTGTCCTTCACTATCATGGAGACGAGGGCTTCATCCAGCTCTTGTTTTCTGGTGGCTGGTTAAAAGAGAATAAATACAGTGTCTGTTACCTGTCTTTATTTGCACAATAAACAAAAGTGAACAGGGATAAATTGTGACGGTGCATTTGTAATATTGTAATGACTTCCCTTGGCTGGGTGAAGCTCCAGTTTCCTCCTTATTGTCATGCAAGGCACGGTAACGCCTCAGCATGGATGAGGTGTTGTTATTGTACCCCAACTCCTTGGAGCACAATAAACACCTCACCTTTGAATAAAATAAGAAACTGTGAAAAATACAGTTCTTGATAAGCAAACCTAATGTGTCTGAAATAGAGTTAGATTTAGCTTATTAGGAGTTATCAAATTAAAGTGTTCCCACAGGGGAAATCCTCCTCTTCCTGGCTGGCTCCATCTTATCACCTCCTTCTCTCCTCACTCTCCTACATCTCCAAACTATCTCTCTCTCTAAACTCTCCCAACTATATAAACGCTATCCAAACTATCTCTCTCTCTCTCTCTCTCTCTCTCTCTCTCTCTCTCTCTCTCTCTCTCTCTCTCTCTCTCTCTCTCTCTCTAACTTCTCCAAACTATCTCTCTCTCTCTCTCTCTCTAACTTCTCCAAACTATCTCTCTCTCTCTCTCTCTCTCTCTCCAAACTATCTCTCTCTCTCTCTCTAAACTCTCTCTCTCTCTCTCTCTCTCTAACTTCTCCAAACTCTCTCTCTCTCTCTCTCTCTAAACTCTCCAAACTATCTCTCTCTCTCTCTAACTTCTCCAAACTCTCTCTCTCTCTCTCTCTCTAAACTCTCCAAACTATCTCTCTCTCTCTCTAACTTCTCCAAACTATCTCTCTCTCTCTCTCTCTCTAAACTCTCCAAACTATCTCTCTCTCTCTCTCTCTCTAACTTCTCTCTCTCTCTCTCTCTCTCTCTCTCTCTCTAAACTCTCCAAACTATCCAAACTCTCAACTGACCTCAACTCTCCACCAACAACCCACATTTTGAATGGAGCCTGAGAGGTTTATGTTGCCGTCAAACCTCCCGGCAAAATCTGAACCACTTCCCGAAGCAGTCACGTGGTACAGCCGGCAGCGAGGCTTCGGACGTCATCATTTTTGGCTCCTCCCCTAAATGAAGCAAGCCTCGACACACGCTTTGAGGAAACGCCCCCTCCGTTACTCCACACACGCTTCGAAGCGTCGGCACATCTCGTAACATCACTACTGTCAATCAAACAGACACGCCCCCAAAAACAGGTCTTCTTGAATCTTCTTTTCTAATGAATGAGGGATTATTTTCAGATGGACCTCCAGAAAACTAAGAAGAAGGAGTGACTTTAGCTAACAACACCGAGATAACTGATGGACACATTTTATTCACTTTGGATTTGATGAGAGAAGTTGAATGGGAGTCTATGGAGCCGGAGGCTTTTTGGAGCCGACCTCTAGTGGCACTCGCTGGTATTGCAGCTGAAGACACTTCTGGATCGGAACCATTTTACAGACCTGAAGCTACGAACTCTTTTATAAACAGACTGTGATGTCACCACAGGAAAGCAAGAAACAACAATTAGGATAATTAACCAAACAGAAGATGTTGTATGAATAGTTGAACATTGATCAGGTCAGCTGATGTCTGTGTATCATTATTAAATCAGTAAAGGTCATAAACTCACTTTGTGTTCAATGTGAATAAAAGTAAAACAGAAGAAAGATGATTCACATGTTTGACTGTAAATCTTCTTTTTAGGTGTTTATCAGTTCATTCTGAAGTCATTACGCTACGTTCTTGATTTTAATGTTTGGTTTCTGATTTTATTAAAACGTTAAAACTGATCTGGGATCAGATGGAGGGACATATTTAATGTTTGAGAAGCTTTTCTCTCAGGTTAAAACTTTGACACGGTTCTGTGTTTTTACTGAAGAGCAATCTTTGACTTGTTTTCACAACACATGCATCAGTTTTCAGAGTAAAACGTGAGAGGAGAAGGGGAGGTTTCTCCTGCAGGAGGTGTCCAGTTTCTCCTGCAGCCTCCTTCTGTCGGAGGGAACTGAAACACACCAGCTGGGTTTATTCCGTGTCAGAATGAATCCGTCCTCCGGTCTCCATGATCCGGTGTGTTTTGACCGCATGACCCCCCCCCCCCCCCGCGTTTACGGTACCCCACCCCCGCTCCAAACAGCTCTTCCTAAAAAAGAGAAAGGCCACCGGAGCTCCGCGGTTTCCCCACGCTGTTATTTAAAGCCGGACACCGAGATGGCAGCAGGGCCGAGTGGCTCCACCGAACCAGCCGTGAGTCGGTGAACACTGCTCGGGGCGAACTCGACCTCCAGCTCGGTGTTTTGTTCCCCTTCCCGTCTCTCATGTCTCTCCCGGTGGTGCTGCCGGGCTCCTGCTGTCCGATTACCGGAGGTTCGCAGCTCGCAGAGCCGTTCTACCGAAACCGACCCCGCGGCTTGTCCGCGTCTTCGCGGATGACCGGCGGCGGCTCTCGGCTGCTGCTGCCCGGGCGGCCGCTGCTCTCCCTGGGTCTGCTGCAGCTGCTGCTCGGCGGCTCCATGGTGGCGCTGTCCTTCGGAGCTCTGTCCCTCAGCAGCTCCCCTCCGATCCGGAACTCCTGCCCCTTCTGGGCCGGCTCCTCGGTAAGTCCTCGGGGTAGGGGTGCAAAGCATGCTTCCTCCAGAAGCGGATCTGATCTGCCCTCCATGAGCAGGCCTGCAGACACACACACACACACACACACACACACACACACACACACACACACACACACACACACACACACACACACACACACACACACACACACAATATGGAGGCAGATATCTGTCAAGACATGAAACTGTCAGCGCTGGGAAAGTTTATTGAACTCAGGGACGGAACTGCAAACACGACACGATGATTAGTTGATCAACAGATAAGTAATCACCAACTATTTTGATGCTAGATCAATAAATTTGAGTCATTAAATTTTTTTTTTTTTTTTTTTTTTTAACCAAACAGAAGATGTTGTATGAATAGTTGAACATTGATCAGGAATTTTTTATTTTTATTTTAATTTTTTAATTTTTTTAAATCAGCTAAAATTCTCAGATTGCAGCTTTTTAAATGAAAATATTTTCTAATTTTTTTTTTACTTCTTCCGGTTGTGGATTGTTGGTCAGGACAAAATAAAACATTTTCCACCTTGTAACATTTAAAAAAAACTGGGCAATTTATTGATTCATCTTGAAACGAATCAGCAGATTAATGAAGAATTAAAATAATCTCATCCATACTCTCTGGTTATCCTCAACACAGTTTAAAACCACTGTACTTTCATTGTGTGTGCAGCAGCAGATCACACGTGGTCTGATGGGTTGTGTATTTTGGTCATGTATGACTCCACTCTAAAGGCTGGGTAACCACGGAGACATATTTTGGGCTTCAGCAGCAACGTGCTGCAGTTATAGAAGTTATAAGAGTCAGTCCCAGGTTGAAGTGTGGAACACTGGAGGTCTGACACAGACAGGTTGGACTGCTTCACACCGAGGATGATGATGATGAAGACAGTGCTGAGGATTCAGGGTGTAAAAGTCCCTCAGATGTTCAACCTGCCTATACGTTCCTGTTGAACGTGGACGTTTCATATCATACTGCTGCGATCTCTGATAAACTGAGATAAACCTGGTCCTGGACCGGTACAGGGACAAAGACGTGCTGACGAGGTCAAAGGTCAGAGGTCAGAACTCATCTCTGTGTTCTGCCAGATGAAAAAATAATTGCTTTTGCATCAAGGATGTTGAACAAGTTCTGAGAGAATGATGCTCAGTATGAATGAGAAGGACTGAACCCCTGATGGATGAAATGGATGCTGGAATCCAGAGTGAAGGATCCTGATTGGTCCGTAGATGACTGCAGAGCTGTGGACTCAAAGGAGAACGACAGTTTATTACAAATCTGCTTTTATTTCCCAGCAGTGTTTGGTTTTATCACTTATAATCACGTTGCAGAAACTTTAACGGGTCAAACATTAGTGGATCAAGAGAGCTATAAACATTTTTGGAGATAAAAAGAGGCGGAGTTTTATCCCTCTGTGCTGCATGACTTCATGGAAACCATCATCTCAATATGCAGTCTTACCAGCTGCTGATCTGTATGAAGCTGAACAGATCGACACACCATCAGAGTTTAGTCATCAGTCATGTTAGTTACCTGCATACCTAGAGATCACATTGATGCTCCACGAGCAGGAACAGACAACATGACATGTGGTCCATGAAAAACCTCCTTCCAGAGCTGAAGGCAGCTCACTGCCATCGAGCAAAAAGCTAAAGACGGTGTGTGTTTTGTAGTGAACCAGTCAGAGAGCTGCAGCCCGTCTGGAAGAAGTGGTCGGAGAACCCTGAACATTCATGCAGCTGCTGGAAGACATTATAAATGTGTTATGACCAATCAGTATCCATCAGTGAGGTCATCAAACATCAGTGATGTCATCATCCATCAGTGATGTCATCAACCATCAGTGATGTCATTGTTGGTTTGTGAACGTTATGAATCCTCCAGTTCAGATTCTGTCCGTCACCATCTTTACTAGTTCGGAGCGGTTTGGAGCAGGAAGTGACCATATTTGGACGAGCTGGGGGAGGAGCCAGAGGTGGATCTGACCGATCTGATTGGAAACCTGACGATACTACGTCCCGCCCACCGATAACTGTAACCTGACTGCACCGCAGGCCTGTCAATCAAACAGACACGCCCCCAAAAACAGGTCTTCTTGAATCTTCTTTTCTAATGAATGAGGGATTATTTTCAGATGGACCTCCAGAAAACTAATAAGAAGGAGTGACTTTAGCTAACAACACCGAGATAACTGATGGACACATTTTATTCACTTTGGATTTGATGAGAGAAGTTGAATGGGAGTCTATGGAGCCGGAGGCTTTTTGGAGCCGACCTCTAGTGGCACTCGCTGGTATTGCAGCTGAAGACACTTCTGGATCGGAACCATTTTACAGACCTGAAACTACGAACACTGAACAGACTGTATATGAGTATACAGTCTGTGATTATTACCTAAAGCACATAATGGACACTAGTGGATACCGAAGCATCGACTGAAGCTCAGCCTGGACTGAGCTTGTGTCTCTGCAGGGTGAACGGTCTCAGGGGGATCAAACTCTTCCTCTGCAGGCAGATGGTCCGTTATCTCCCTCACTCAGAGTAATGAAAATTTGTGCTGATGTTCTGTTCTTAAATCAGATGTTTCACCAAAGTTTATCACACATTCTGTTACATATTTATCTCTTTCTACTGGTATGTTGTTCTTTTTTAAACATTGTCTCACCACATGAACAGGATTCTTCTCACTGTGTTTCAGGTCATCCTGTCAGGCATCGTAGGACTCACCACATGGAGGAAACCCATGCTGCTGCTGGTAAGAGACACACTTTTTCTGTGATCACAGTGATTTAAATGTTCTAAAGAGAATCAGAGGTCTGGTTGGTTCCTGGTCTCCATCAGATAGAGTGGAACAACTTATCAGTTAATCACCTGCTGACAAAGACTGAAAAGTCTGAAATACCTTCAGACATGGAGTCATAATGACATCACACAAATCACAACACAGGTTATTTCGTGGTGTTTAACATAGTAAAGTCCTTAAAACAGAACTTTACAGCATTATAAAGAGAAACCCAACATTCCCCACCTAAGCTAGAGGGAAAAAAACTACTCTTTTAAGAGAGAAAAACCTCCAAAATACGGAGGAAAAACTCTATTTTAAAAGGAAGAAACCTCCAACAGAAGGAAGGAAAAACTCTCTTTTAACAAAAGAAACCTCCAACAGAAAGAAGAAAAAACTCTCTTTAACAGGAAGAAACCTCCAACAGAGGGAAGGCAAAACTCTCTTTTAACAGAAGAAACCTCCAACGGAAGGAAAAACTCTCTTTTAACAGAAGAAACCTCCAGCAGAAGGAAAGAACAACTCTCTTTTAACAGGAAGAAACCTCCAACAGAAGGAAAGAACAACTCTCTTTTAACAGGAAGAAACCTCCAACAGAAGGAAAGAACAATTCTCTTTTAACAGGAAGAAACCTCCAACAGAAGGAAAGAACAATTCTCTTTTAACAGGAAGAAACCTCCAACAGAGGGAAGGAAAAACTCTCTTTTAACAGAAGAAACCTCTAACAGAAGGAAGGAAAAACTCTCTTTTAACAGAAAGAAACCTCCAACAGAAAGAAGGGAAAAACTCTCTTTAACAGGAAGAAACCTCCAACAGAGGGAAGGAAAAACTCTCTTTTAACAGAAGAAACCTCTAACAGAAGCAAGGAAAAACTCTCTTTTAACAGAAAGAAACCTCCAACAGAAAGAAGGGAAAAACTCTCTTTAACAGGAAGAAACCTCCAACAGAGGGAAGGAAAAACTCTCTTTTAACAGAAGAAACCTCCAACAGAGGGAAGGAAAAACTCTCTTTTAACAGAATAAACCTCTAACAGAAGCAAGGAAAAACTCTCTTTTAACAGAAAGAAACCTCCAACAGAAAGAAGGGAAAAATTCTCTTTAACAGGAAGAAACCTCCAACAGAGGGAAGGAAAAACTCTCTTTTAACAGAAGAAACCTCCAACAGAAGGAAGGAGAAACTCTCTTTTAACAGAAGAAACCTCCAACAGAAGGAAAGAACAACTCTCTTTTAACAGGAAGAAACCTCCAACAGAAGGAAAGAACAATTCTCTTTTAACAGGAAGAAACCTCCAACAGAAGGAAAGAACAATTCTCTTTTAACAGGAAGAAACCTCCAACAGAGGGAAGGAAAAACTCTCTTTTAACAGAAGAAACCTCTAACAGAAGGAAAGAACAATTCTCTTTTAACAGGAAGAAACCTCCAACAGAAGGAAAGAACAATTCTCTTTTAACAGGAAGAAACCTCCAACAGAGGGAAGGAAAAACTCTCTTTTAACAGAAGAAACCTCTAACAGAAGGAAGGAAAAACTCTCTTTTAACAGAAAGAAACCTCCAACAGAAAGAAGGGAAAAACTCTCTTTAACAGGAAGAAACCTCCAACAGAGGGAAGGAAAAACTCTCTTTTAACAGAAGAAACCTCCAACAGAAGGAAGGAAAAACTCTCTTTAACAGGAAGAAACCTCCAACAGAGGGAAGGAAAAACTCTCTTTTAACAGAAGAAACCTCTAACAGAAGCAAGGAAAAACTCTCTTTTAACAGAAAGAAACCTCCAACAGAAAGAAGGGAAAAACTCTCTTTAACAGGAAGAAACCTCCAACAGAGGGAAGGAAAAACTCTCTTTTAACAGAAGAAACCTCCAACAGAGGGAAGGAAAAACTCTCTTTTAACAGAATAACCCTCCAACAGAAGGAAGGAAAAACTCTCTTTTAACAGAAGAAACCTCCAACGGAAGGAAAAACTCTCTTTTAACAGAAAGAAACCTCCAACAGAAAGAAGGAAAAACTCTCTTTAACAGGAAGAAACCTCCAACAGAGGGAAGGAAAAACTCTCTTTAACAGGAAGAAACCTCCAACAGAGGGAAGGAAAAACTCTCTTTTAACAGAAGAAACCTCCAACAGAAGGAAGGAAAAACTCTCTTTTAACAAAAGAAACCTCTAACAGAAGCAAGGAAAAACTCTCTTTTAACAGAAAGAAACCTCCAACAGAAAGAAGGGAAAAACTCTCTTTAACAGGAAGAAACCTCCAACAGAGGGAAGGAAAAACTCTCTTTTAACAGAAGAAACCTCCAACAGAGGGAAGGAAAAACTCTCTTTTAACAGAATAAACCTCCAACAGAAGGAAAGAACAATTCTCTTTTAACAGGAAGAAACCTCCAACAGAGGGAAGGAAAAACTCTCTTTTAACAGAAGAAACCTCTAACAGAAGGAAGGAAAAACTCTCTTTTAACAGAAAGAAACCTCCAACAGAAGGAAAGAACAAGTCTCTTTTAACAGGAAGAAACCTCCAACAGAGGGAAGGAAAAACTCTCTTTTAACAGAAGAAACCTCTAACAGAAGGAAGGAAAAACTCTCTTTTAACAGAAAGAAACCTCCAACAGAAAGAAGGAAAAACTCTCTTTAACAGGAAGAAACCTCCAACAGAGGGAAGGAAAAACTCTCTTTTAACAGAAGAAACCTCCAACAGAAGGAAGGAAAAACTCTCTTTAACAGGAAGAAACCTCCAACAGAGGGAAGGAAAAACTCTCTTTTAACAGAAGAAACCTCTAACAGAAGCAAGGAAAAACTCTCTTTTAACAGAAAGAAACCTCCAACAGAAAGAAGGGAAAAACTCTCTTTAACAGGAAGAAACCTCCAACAGAGGGAAGGAAAAACTCTCTTTTAACAGAAGAAACCTCCAACAGAGGGAAGGAAAAACTCTCTTTTAACAGAATAACCCTCCAACAGAAGGAAGGAAAACTCTCTTTTAACAGAAGAAACCTCCAACGGAAGGAAAAACTCTCTTTTAACAGAAAGAAACCTCCAACAGAAAGAAGGAAAAACTCTCTTTAACAGGAAGAAACCTCCAACAGAGGGAAGGAAAAACTCTCTTTAACAGGAAGAAACCTCCAACAGAGGGAAGGAAAAACTCTCTTTTAACAGAAGAAACCTCCAACAGAAGGAAGGAAAAACTCTCTTTTAACAAAAGAAACCTCTAACAGAAGCAAGGAAAAACTCTCTTTTAACAGAAAGAAACCTCCAACAGAAAGAAGGAAAAACTCTCTTTAACAGGAAGAAACCTCCAACAGAGGGAAGGAAAACTCTCTTTAACAGAAGAAACCTCCAACAGAGGGAAGGAAAAACTCTCTTTTAACAGAATAAACCTCCAACAGAAGGAAGGAAAAACTCTCTTTTAACAGAAGAAACCTCCAACGGAAGGAAAAACTCTCTTTTAACAGAAAGAAACCTCCAACAGAAAGAAGGAAAAACTCTCTTTAACAGGAAGAAACCTCCAACAGAGGGAAGGAAAAACTCTCTTTTAACAGAAGAAACCTCCAACAGAGGGAAGGAAAAACTCTCTTTTAACAGAAGAAACCTCTAACAGAAGGAAGGAAAAACTCTTTTAACAGAAAGAAACCTCCAACAGAAAGAAGGGAAAAATTCTCTTTAACAGGAAGAAACCTCCAACAGAGGAAAGGAAAAACTCTCTTTTAACAGAAGAAACCTCCAACAGAAGGAAGGAAAAACTCTCTTTAACAGGAAGAAACCTCCAACAGAGGGAAGGAAAAACTCTCTTTTAACAGAAGAAACCTCTAACAGAAGCAAGGAAAAACTCTCTTTTAACAGAAAGAAACCTCCAACAGAAAGAAGGGAAAAACTCTCTTTAACAGGAAGAAACCTCCAACAGAGGGAAGGAAAAACTCTCTTTTAACAGAAGAAACCTCCAACAGAGGGAAGGAAAAACTCTCTTTTAACAGAATAAACCTCCAACAGAAGGAAGGAAAAACTCTCTTTTAACAGAAGAAACCTCCAACGGAAGGAAAAACTCTCTTTTAACAGAAAGAAACCTCCAACAGAAAGAAGGAAAAACTCTCTTTAACAGGAAGAAACCTCCAACAGAGGGAAGGAAAAACTCTCTTTAACAGGAAGAAACCTCCAACAGAGGGAAGGAAAAACTCTCTTTTAACAGAAGAACCCTCCAACAGAGGGAAGGAAAAAAATCTCTTTTAACAGGAAGAAACCTCCAACAGAAGGAAGGAAAAACTCTCTTTTAACAGAAAGAAACCTCCAACAGAAAGAAGGAAAAACTCTCTTTAACAGGAAGAAACCTCCAACAGAGGGAAGGAAAAACTCTCTTTTAACAGAAGAAATCTCCAACAGAATGAAGGAAAAACTCTCTTTTAACAGAAAGAAACCTCCAACAGAAAGAAGGAAAAACTCTCTTTAACAGGAAGAAACCTCCAACAGAGGGAAGGAAAAACTCTCTTTTAACAGAAGAAACCTCCAACAGAAGGAAGGAAAAACTCTCTTTTAACAGAAGAAACCTCCAACAGAAGGAAGGAAAAACTCTCTTTAACAGGAAGAAACCTCCAACAGAAGGAAGGAAAAACTCTCTTTTAACAGAATAAACCTCCAACAGAGGGAAGGAAAAACTCTCTTTTAACAGAATAAACCTCCAACAGAAGGAAGGAAAAACTCTTTTTAACAGAAGAAACCTCCAACAGAAGGAAGGAAAAACTCTCTTTTAACAGAAAAAACCTCCAACAGAGGGAAGGAAAAACTCTCTTTTAACAGAAGAAACCTCCAACAGAAGTAAGGAAAAACTCTCTTTTAACAGAAGAAACCTCCAACAGAAGGAAGGAAAAACTCTCTTTAACAGGAAGAAACCTCCAACAGAAGGAAGGAAAAACT
Organism: Brachyistius frenatus; assembly: GCF_029030835.1. Taxonomy (NCBI): domain Eukaryota; kingdom Metazoa; phylum Chordata; class Actinopteri; family Embiotocidae; genus Brachyistius; species Brachyistius frenatus. The sequence continues at coordinate 135,066 of NW_027210937.1, forward strand.
CTCTTTTAACAGAAGAAACCTCCAACAGAAGGAAGGAAAAACTCTCTTTTAACAGAAGAAACCTCCAACAGAAGGAAAGAACAACTCTCTTTTAACAGGAAGAAACCTCCAACAGAAGGAAAGAACAACTCTCTTTTAACAGGAAGAAACCTCCAACAGAAGGAAAGAACAATTCTCTTTTAACAGGAAGAATCCTCCAACAGAAGGAAAGAACAATTCTCTTTTAACAGGAAGAAACCTCCAACAGAAGGAAAGAACAATTCTCTTTTAACAGGAAGAAACCTCCAACAGAAGGAAGGAAAAACTCTCTTTTAACAGGAAGAAACCTCCAACAGAAGGAAAGAACAATTCTCTTTTAACAGGAAGAAACCTCCAACAGAAGGAAAGAACAATTCTCTTTTAACAGGAAGAAACCTCCAACAGAAGGAAGGAAAAACTCTTTAAGGGAAGAAAAATCTCTTTAACAGAGGAGAACATCTGCCTCGAACGGTGGGGGAAAGCAAAGAGAGAAAAGAACAGCATAGAGATTGAAGACATGAACTGTTGGTGTTGCTGAAACCTTTTTAACAACAAATTTATAACTTTGATATTTGATTGCATAAAGACACTGAGAGTTTTGTGATTGATTTCAGTTCTAACTTCATCTCATGTTTTTCTGTGTTTTCATACGGCGTGTGCTACATCTCCACCCTCCACCCTCCACCTTCCACCCCACCACTCCAGGTCAATGTGTTTGTCCTGCTGTCCGTGGTGTGTGTGCTCCTTAACCTGGCTGGATTCATCCTGTGCTGCCAGGGAGCCCAGTTGGTCTCCAGTATGACCAGCTGCCAACTGGTGAGGCTGCCGCCTCTCTGTGTCCGTCTGGTGTTTCTCTTTTCATTTCCAGATGTTCTGTTTTCCCTCTCATCCTCTCTGGTCATCACGAGTGACATCTGGACGTCTCATTAGGGCCCGAGCACCGAGTGGTGCGAAGGTCCTGTTGTAATGCAAGGAATTATTATTATCGTTGTGAAATATGAATCGCCTTTAACATTCTCAAAAACTCATGAAACTTTGCACAAAAATCATCCTCATGAAATATTACGCATTTTATAGGTTTTGTTCATGGTCATGTCACTTTGTTTTTCTCACAGCTTCAGTTTTCTTCTCTGCATTTGACCCTGTTTACATTCACTCTGACGGACGGACCAATCAGAGACCAGTGGGGGTCATTCTGTGCGATTACATTGAAGTCAGTAATTTTCTCCTCTAATTGTAGTCACAGTAATGGTACATGTTTCAGTTCATATGGTGGTCGATGCTGATTGGTTAAAGCGGCTCCAACAGTTTTTAATTCGGTGAAATAAGATGATTCTCTGTGCTGATTGGACTGATAGCCACAGTGACTGTGGGTCTGGTGCCCTCAGGTGAGGGTTGGACAGGTGTATTAATAGGTGGGGTGATGCAGTGTTTGTGTATGAAGCCCTGATTCTGCTGATGCAGGTCAACTGGACGGGATATAAATGAACCTGTAAACTCATTTATGAACAAAATGTTGAGGTCTGAAAGAAGTTGATCGAATCTGAATGAATGAAATCTGACCTCAGTTCAGTGGTTACAGAGAGAGATGTTCAGATGGAGGTCCATCTCATGGCCGAACCCACCAGCTCTCTCATCAAAATGCCGTGTTTAAATCCACAGAGAGGAAGGTTGAAGTTCTGCAGGACTTCAGTGCAACAAGAAGGTTTTTCTAGCGGAGGTTATGAGCTCGGTGCAGAAATGATCCACCGTCCGACCGATTGGCTGCTTGTCTCAACATTTCCCTCCTCAGCTCTGTGCAGCTCTCGTTAACTCCTGAACAATCACAACAAAACATGAAGGTCCTGTTATGTCTTTGTATTTTGATGCTGATCCTCCAGTAAAGACCGGCTGGATGGAATTTAAATTTACTTCATAGGAAGTTATTTTTGATCATGTGTGAATGCAGTTTCTATTTAAAACACAAAGCTGAACGACTGTGATGAACTCTGGGACTTTAGACTTCATGCTGTCATTAAAACACCAAATCTAAATTTTAGTTCATGTGCTGCAAACCTCCTGATCCATCTGAGAAGTCTCCATCTAGACATTTGTTTTGATAAAAGCAGAGTCTTAAAAGCAGGAAGTAGTTTGTGTGGCGGGACTGTGCATGCTGGGAAATTTCTCCAGCATAAAACAGCATTAATGTGAAATTCAAATGTAAACTGAGAAGCTTCTTCCTCAAAGCTTGAACAATAAACTTTACTTATCAAACAGGAATCAGGAGCAGCTGTCTGCTTTGATATGAAGCTGTTATGACCTCTGACCTCTGTGATTCTGTCATCCAGGTTCACACACTCATGAAAGTGAAGGAATCTTGAACGACTGAGTTCACTGAAGGATCATCGTTGTTAACGTCATGAGATTATTAGAATATTTCAGATTGAGTCTCTGTGAACTTGAACATCTACATCATGTTTCTGTTGCTGCTCCTGATGAGGACGTGTTGTTAATATGACCCCTCTGTGTGTGTGTGTGTGTGTGTGTGTGTGTGTGTGTGTGTGTGTGTGTGTGTGTGTGTGTGTGTGTGTGTGTGTGTGTGTGTGTGTGTGTGTGTTTGTCTCTCTCTTTGTGTGTCCAGAGTGAAGCTGGAGATGTGTGTTACTGCTGCTCGCTCTCTCCCTCCTCCAAATGTCCCGAGGAGAAGCTGCTGGAGCTCCACCCGGCTCACTCCTGCAGCACCATGAGGATCCTGCTCAAGGTACCAGTGACTGAGGAGGAATATGCATTTAATGAACAACCCCGTCTCCAAAAAAGGTTGGGACACTGTGTAAAATGTAAAACTGTCCTGGGGTCTGATAAATCAACTGCTGATCTAAAGAGGAGAGGGACCATCCAGCTTGTTATCAGCTCAGTTCTAAAGCCAGCATCTGTGATGGTACAGGATACATTAGTGCACATGGCATGGGTAGCTTGAACATCTGGAAGGAAGCATTAATGCTGAATGATATATTCAGGTTTTGGAGCAACATATGCTGCCATCCAGACAACGTCTCTTTCAGGGAAGGTCTTGTTTATTTCAGCAGAACAACGTCCAACCACATTCTGCACGTATTCCAACAGCATGGTTCTCTAGTAGAAGAGTCCGCTGATAAACTGGCCTCCTGCAGTCCAGACCTGTCAATCATTGAAAACATCTGGAGCATCAGGACATGAACAATACAACAAAGGAGACCCTGAACTGTTGAGCAGCTGAAATCCTCCATCAGGCAAGAATGGGACCACATTCCACTTTCTAAACTCCAGAAACTGGTCTCCTCAGTTCCCAAAGGTTTCCAGAGTGTTGTTTAAAGAAGAGTTGATGCAGCTCAGTGGTGAACATGATCCTGGAACAACTTACAGAGACGTGTTGATGACATCAGATTCAAAATGAGAAGATATTTATCATAAAACAATAAAACTTCTCAGTTTCAACATTTGATATGTTGTCTTTGGTCTATTTATAATTAAATATGAGTTTATATGATTTAAAATCATTGTTTTTATTTACATTTTAAACAGCGTCTCAGCTTTTTTTGAAATGGGGTATAGTTCTACAATGAATATCCTTTTATAAGGTGTTTACTCTCCTGTTTAAGGTCACAGATCTTTCTGTTTTCTTAGAGATTATTTCAATGGTTTATCTCTCGTGTTATCCTCGGGTCAAAATGACCCGCAGCTGTTTTCAACCAAGTTCTTTTTTATTTTCATATTTTCAGGGATCATTGGTGACAAGGAGGCTGTGAGGGTTTCTTTAAAGAATGATGACCAATGATCCCAAAAAATATAAAAATATAGAAATAAAATAGAACTTGGTTGAACACAGCTGCGGGTCATTTTGACCCGAGGACAACAGGAGGGTTAAACACAATGATCAGGACATATCTAAGTATAACGCTTCTCTTTAAATGAGCTGTTTAATGTGTGTTTCTGTCCTGCAGCAGCCTGTTGGCATCTTTGTGATTTCATCAAGATGAAGACACTTTCATCTAATTATAAAAAGAGAAAACTAATTCATATTAAGTTTTGTGATATGATGATATTTTGAACACAGTGTGGGTTCCTCCCATCATGCAGACTGCTTCACTCGTGTTCCTGCTTTCACCTCAGTAAATATTTTTATATGTCAGTCGTTTCATGAACGTATTATATTTAAAAAAATTCGATTAATATAATATTTACTGCAGATTTAGTTTGTGCTAACAACAGAAAACAAGTGTTGCAGAGTAAAAGAACATGATGCTATGGTTCATGTGAGATTCAACCTTCAGGAGAAGCAGTCTCACCTGCCTTGTTAAAGAATCTTCGTCCTTGTTCCTGCAGCAGCAGGAACCCAAACAGCAGATCAGATCACGTCAACCATCAGTCATCTTTTTGTAGCGCACCAGTCTATAAAAAACGAGCCCTTCCTCTGTTGTGAACATGAACATCATATCTGTTGTGATTGTGTCTTTCTTGCTCCGTTAGAAAGTTCTGTTCGCTCTGTGTGCTCTGAACGCTCTGACCACCGCCGTGTGTCTGATGGCAGCAGCTCTGAGGTACCTGCAGATCTTCACCACCAGGACGCCCTGCATGGTACGTTCACACGGTCCGTAACCTACACGGAGCTGGAGACACTTTATGTATATATACCAATCAGAAATAACACATAATAATAATAATAATAAACTTTATTTCGTACAAGAAATGCAGCTCAAAGTGCTTCACAGCAAGAAAATGACATGCAGTGTTTCACATAAAAACAGATGGAAAGGAACATTTAGAAATATATGAAAGAAATAAAATCCTTAAGAACAGATCAAATGCATAAAATTAAACATAAATAGACTTAAAATACAAAATAAATCAACATGCATTTGAAAGGTACAGTAGGTCAAAGTGCAGGAGAGCTTCAGGAGGAGCTACTTAAATTCTAATCAGTGGTCAGTGTCACAAACGTTGGTATTTACTGATGGTCTGTGGGACATCATCGGGAGGCGTCAGACACTGTCCAAGGAGGACATTTCACCTGGACAGAGACATTTACACAGTAAAAACTGTAGTTTAATCAGCTGTTGATGAGTCAAACAGTTCTGAACTGAATCCTGCCGCACAAACGAGGTGCTGATCTGACTTCATCCTACAGACTGCTGCCATGTTTGAGGAGTTTAGATTTTACTTCTAGAATCCCCCTGTTGGAAATGTTGTTTGCAGAGTTGTGGCCGTTTGGAGAACTAAATAAGTGCAGCACAGTATGTCAGAGGTCACAGGCGCTATTAAACCTGCTCTCAAGCAAATGATATGGTTTCACATACACAGATACTAACTGCCACTCGCAGTATTGAAAACCTCGTACACAAAATCAACAACTCAGAGTTTTACAGGCAGAAACAAAACGTTCAGAAGAATGAGAGCTTGGTGTCGTTCAGGTGTTCACACGCTGACAGACTTCTGGTCATTTCTCTTCTGACTGGTCTCATTAGACCCAAACACACCGACACGACCTAATTAATCCGTCCCTCCGGGATCTAACAACGTTTGTATGTGATTGTTTTGATCAAAAATATTTGATTTTGCAGTGAATTTTCTTAAAAATGTCGATGTAATTTGTGGAGTTTTAAATGAGTTTTTGTGTAAAAATGTTGTTTTTTTGTGTGTTTTTTTTTTTTTTAATCACTACCTGATCAAGTAATAAACATGTAATCACTTCCTGTGATAATAATCATGCTGCACATCAGAAATATTTTAGTTCTCATCTTTTTTATGTATTTATTGAACTTAGAGAACCGTGGAGATAAAAGGTCCTAAAAGGTCCTAAGAGCTAAAAAAAACAACAACTCCTAAAAGGTCCTAAAAGCTGCTAAAAGCTCCTAAAAGGTCCTAACAGCTGCGTATGTTTCCAGAACAGAGCGTCTGTGACTGGAATATAGAAACAAGGACTACATCAGCTGTCAAAATAAGAGCTTTAGATGCTGTTTAATTCATGTTCATTCAACACATAGACCTGCTGGATGAAACAAACAAAGAGACGTCTCTGACAACTGGACGTGTGGAGAAAACTCATTTAACATCCAGTAATGGTAAAGTAATTATTGATAAAAAAATAAGTCCTGTTTTCTCATCAAAGTGAGTTTTGTTTGAAATACTTTCAGCACAGATTCTGTTGACGATGTTTTTTGCGAAAAGGAAATGTAAAAAAAATTAATTATTGAAGAGATTGCTTGAATTTGTGTTCATTATTGAGATGGTGATTTAACTGGTTAAACTTTGATTGACAGCTTCCATTACCTGAACAACACCTTTGAACCAGTCTTTGTTAAACTATGAAGAACAGAGAAAAAATGGTCCGTCCTCAGCGACCTCAGACTCCTTCCTGACACAAAGACAAGTCATCTGAACTTATTGTCAACCAGAGAAACTTGTTGAAAGGACATAAGAGGCAGCAGTGTAAAACCTCTCCTGTCATGGCCCCCGGCCCCTCCGGGACCCTCGCTGCTCAGTCAGTACGTGGAGAGGTGCTGAGAACTGGGAGAGATCCTCAACTCTAAACCAGTTGGCATCAGTGACACAGATCCAGTCACTGCAGGTCTGATGAGCTCCTCCCTCCCCAACGGTGATGGATTCACATCAAATATCAAATCATTTCCATTCAGACTAGACAGAAGCTGCTGCGAGACTCTCGGCTCTGAGAAGCAGCAGCAGTGTGAGTCCTGAGTGTTGCTCAGGTTACAGAGTTTACTCTGGTGGTGAAGGCGGCGTCAGGATAACAGATGTGACATCCCAAAGATAGAACGGACCAGCGACCTGCTGTCTGCTGGGCTGAGCTGAAAAACAACCTCCACTCCTCAGTATCACCCTTTTATTTACTCTAAGTGTGGGCGTCCAAATAAGACAGGGAATCAGGTCCACATTAATATCCGTCATATTCCTTTCATTTGAAAGAGGCAGGTCTGAATCAGCTGGTTGATGGTTGTTGGTCTGTTGTGGTGTGTGGGGTTTATCTGGTGGGACTGACCTGCTCATAGATGATGATGGTCAGTATCTTCCTCTTCATCGTGGTTCCTCCATTCATTCATTTCAGCATTGAGCACGAGGGAATGACCGTCGTATACATGCAGAGGAAAATGGGTTTTCAGGAACCTTCAGGGAGTCACTGCAGAACAAATCTTAAATATTTAAATTAGGTGCACGAGTTATTACCTGATATGATAAGCAAAACTTCTTGTTTTATATTTACATTCATACAGGAAAAGAAAACACGATTAAGGCTTCAACTTAACCAAGCTTTTAAATGACTTGATCCAAATTAAACATTATAATCCACGATTGATCATTTTAAATTTCATAGTCATATAAAATGATTTCATCTGTCCTCTAATAAATAACTAATGGCAGTTATGACTTCATTTTAACAGCAGATGTCCAACTAACCATAAAAAAAAGTCCAGTCAAAACCTAGTACAGGACCTGACTGTAGAGGGCTTTTAATTTGAAATGACTGCTTTTAATCTGAAAAGAATAATGTCAGTGTGTTAGATAATGTTGGATGCTCTTTGAGACACCTGATGATGCTCTGGGAGGTGGCAGCAGATTGCTGTCTTCTGATTGGTTGCCTCAATGAGTATTAAAAAAAAACAACTCAATTGTGACTTTTTCCATTCATCATGTGACCACAGTCACTCCACATGTGAAGGGATGTCACCCTGTCCTCCTCTCTGATAGGACGAGCCTAGAGCCGCGGTGGTCATCAGGGAGGAGCCTCAGGTCCCCGAGCCTGATGAGTTTGTGGCCCCGGCACCTCCTCCCTCCTACTTCTCCACTTTCTACTCATACACACCACGTCTGGCCCGCAGGTAACTGAGCACACACACACACACACACACACACACACACACACACACACACACACACACACACACACACACACACACACACACACACACACACACACACACACAGGTGAACCATTCCCCCTGTGTGTGTGGTGTGTGTTTCAGGATGCTGGGGAACAGTGTGATCCCTCTGCCTCATATCTACGGCGCTCGGATCAAAGGTGTGGAGGTGTTCTGCCCGTTGGACCCTCCACCTCCTTATGAAGCTGTGGCAGGAAGCTCCTCCTCACAGGTCATAGAGGTCATAGAGGTCACACAGGTATGCTGCTACCTGACTCATACTGCACGTCTCAATCTAAGTAGTTAAGGATTTAAAAACAAGATTGTCCAACAGCATAAAATAGTTGATATCTTTTTTTCTTTAAAGAGTTTTTTTGGACTAATTTCTTGTCAGAGCTGAAATCACCAACGTGTGTTTAAAGGAGCAGACCAGAAGGTTTTCTGTCTTTAGTCATCTTTGAGTCCACACAGGTGAAGAGAGATCAGAGAGATTTCAGCTTTTCTCCTGTAACTCTACCTTCATGTGTTTTTACATTTAACCCTCCTGTGATGAAAACATGCAGCTGAATGTGGAAACATGAAGAATTCCAGCTGCTCAGATATTCTAACTTTACTGTTCCTCTGCTTTCACTTCAGGACACAGAGTTGAGTTGGAGTCCAGCTGCAGCAGCAGCTTCTGTTCCAGGTGAGTTGATGTGTCACAGCAGGGGGACAGGGGGACAAGGGGACAGGGGGGCAGAGGGACAGGGGGGCAAGTGGACAGGGGGGATCTCAATGTTCCTCCCAACATTTGACTGACTTGATGTGGGAACATAGAAATCAGAGAGATGAACAGTGAATGTTTCTGACTATGTAGTCTGAGAGGAAGTGCTGCTCTGCTGTTGATTTGTTTAGCGCGTGTGTGTGTGTGTGTGTGTGTGTGTGTGTGTGTGTGTGTGTGTGTGTGTGTGTGTGTGTGTGTGTGTGTGTGTGTGTGTGTGTGTGTCTTTAGTGTAATTTTAAACACATATTGTGTTGCAGCCTGATGAAGTCCTACCTGACCTATAGCAGCCAGCGTTTAGGGATATTAATATTCAATTAATTTCTTCCCAAAGAAATTGAATAATAATTTCTGTTTCCTTTTCCCTGCAGATATCACAAACACAAAATGAAGAAATCATTTTTTATTTTTGTGTCAGTCATCCACCACATTTGTACTGCAGGTTTTATTTATTTCATCCTAGTATTGTTGCTTTTAAAAATTTTTTTTTTATTTCCAAATGCTGTTTATATTTCACAACAGAGTTTTCATCATGACCTCTTGGTCAGTCGACGGCGGTCTCTTCATCCTGATCACAGCGACAGATCAAACATCTCTGGGTCTTAATCTGAATTCATCATCTTCATTAGTCATTTTCTATTCCACAGTTATATATTTTACTATTTGATTATAACGTATTGATTTTGTGTCGGACCCCATGAGAACCGTGGGTAACAGTTTAAAGAAGGAAGGCAGGGATGAGTACCAGATGATGAGTTCATGCTTCTCTCAGGGGTTCATTCTGCTGCTGTTAGTTTAGCTGCTGAGATATGGTACGAGGGCGGATCAGAGTTCAGAGACTGCTCCTGCTGCGCTGAGCAGCACTGAGAAGCTGTAACCTTTGTTAGTAAGTTCTCCAAATATCTTCGCTTGACCAAATTCAGGACTAAGTTACACGTTTCTGTGAGCAGCGGTGTGGATGTTTCACTGGAACATGAAACTGGAGCAAAGAAACATCCGATTTTATATCAAACTCTAAACGGTCATCAGAGACCCTTGAAATGTTCAGAAAGTCGACGGCGATGAAGCGATGAGCCGGATGATGACATCACGTTCAAGAGGGGCGGAGCTTCACTGTCCAAGACCGATGAAGGCGTCAGGTCAGGAGACACCAGCTGGGTTTTCAGAGTCAAACTGTCAACACTGAGTTCTACTGGGACCTTCTGAGGAGAACACTCACTGTGGAACACCTGAACTGTGTTGCCATGGCAACACACCGCTCAGCACATTAGTCTATCACCCTCAACGACACAATCGTAGCTCCGCCCTTCTACCCACCAGATTTATCTCCCCGCTGTTTCTTTGTGTTCCCCAAAAATGTGTCACAATCTTTGATGTTCGCTCTCTGCTCAAGTTTCAGGTGCACAAAAATTCAATGACATTTTCGGACCAAAGCCCACAAAACTCAGCTGCTGATATTGATTCATTTATGAAACTTACTGATGGAGGTTTCAGCTCCTCTGTGCTCCGAGCACATCACAGTGCTGCGCTCTGCTCGCGTGCAGGAGGAGCAGCCTCTGAACTTTCTTCCTTCGCATTCATTCCTTCAGGTGGACATGGTGTCCTTCTGTTTTTACTTTCCATCCAGTCCAACAGTAAACATGTTTTCTATAGATGGTCAGTTCCTCAGTGTCTACGTCTGAATGATGGACAACTCTGGGAATCCGTGCTGCGTTTCTCAGGATGAAATATTAATAATTGGACCATCAGTAGGTCGTCTGTGTAGTTTTTCATGTTTCCATCTGTCTGTCTCTGGTCTCAGACACCAGCTCCCTTGTGGCATCAGCATCGCCGAGCATCGCTCCACAGGATGAACCTCCGCTCCGTCCCGCTCCGGCACCGACTCCCTGGAGGAAGGCCGGGATCCGTCGGTCCAACAGCGACCCGGTGTTGATGGACCTCGCTGCCAAAGGTACGCTGCTGTGAAAGAGGAGCTTTGCCGAGATCGGTGGTCCACGATGACACAACAGAGTGTAGACCGGGCCGGTCGCCAACATAGACTAGCTCTAGGGATGTGGAACGTCACCTTGCTAGCGAGGAAAGAGCCGGAGCTGTCGAGCTTCCTCAGCTGTCACATAACCTCAGACATCACGTAACCTCAGCCGTCACGTCACGTAACCTCAGCTGTCACGTCACGTAACCTCAGACATCACGTAACCTCAGCCGTCACGTCACGTAACCTCAGACATCACGTAACCTCAGCCGTCACGTAACCTCAGACATCACGTAAACTCAGCCGTCACGTAACCTCAGCTGTCATTTCACGTAACCTCAGCCATCACGTAACCTCAGCCGTCACGTAACCTCAGCCGTCACGTCACCTAACCTCAGCCGTCACGTCACGTAACCTCAGCCGTCACGTCACGTAACCTCAGCCGTCACGTAACCTCAGACATCACGTAACCTCAGACGTCACGAAACCTCAGACGTCACGAAACCTCAGACGTCACGTCACGTAACCTCAGACGTCACGTAACCTCAGACGTCACGTAACCTCAGCCGTCACGTAACCTCAGCCGTCATGTCACGTAACCTCAGCCGTCACGTCACGTAACCTCAGCCGTCATGTCACGTAACCTCAGACATCACGTAACCTCAGACGTCACGTAACCTCAGCCATCACGTAACCTCAGCCGTCACGTAACCTCAGCCATCATGTCACGTAACCTCAGACATCACGTAACCTCAGACGTCACGTAACCTCAGACGTCACGTAACCTCAGACGTCACGTAACCTCAGCCGTCATGTCACGTAACCTCAGACGTCACGTAACCTCAGACGTCACGTAACCTCAGACATCACGTAACCTCAGCCGTCATGTCACGTAACCTCAGACATCACGTAACCTCAGACGTCACGTAACCTCAGCCGTCACGTAACCTCAGCCGTCATGTCACGTAACCTCAGACGTCACATAACCTCAGCCGTCACGTAACCTCAGCCCACCGTGGACGGCCGACTGAGCGAGGCCAGAACCTTCAGGTCAGACCTGTCTCCACCGCAGCTCCACAAGTCATCCTTAAAACAATGTAATCACATATGCAACAGTTCATGGAGTGAAATTGAGTTTGTGAATGTCCTCCTGAAGACGCTGATCTGTGCATGTGTGGAACATGTCCTCATACAATAGAGACGTCCCCTCAGGGACATTTATTTAGACCAGCTGCTGTAAAAAGTACACAAAACCACAGAAACCTGAATAGAAAGAGGAAAACCGTCCAACTGGATGATCCTCTGTGACATGAGTGTCCTCTGGTTCACCTGTGAGACGGTCGGAGACGTTTGTCCACAACTGAGAAGAGTGTTGACGACATCATCATCTCCACGACTGTCTGCAGGGTTGAGTTGAGTTTTCTAAGTGTAGAAGAGGTAGCAGAGCAGCAGGCGCTTCTAACGGGGAACGTGACATGATGTCTAAATGTTGTTTTCTTTGGCAAAAGCTCTTTTTCATTCATTCATTCTCTGCGTTCATGTTTCACTGTTGACACCTGAACCGTTTCCCCTCTTCTGTCTCTCTTAGTGTGGAGCAGCAGTGAAGCCCCCCCCGCCCCGTCTCCACAGACCACCGACTCCTCCACCCAAACCTCGCAGCCCACGCTGGCTGCCCACGCTCAGAGCCAGGTCACCCTGCGATGGGGCAGGAAAGACAGCCGGACGCCCCGCCGGCCACGGCCCACCTCCTTGGTGGACTACCAGAGCTATCGACACACGCAGCACCTGGTGAGGAAAATCCTGGAGCAGCCGGCCGCCCGGGGCCTGGCGCCGGAGGTCCAGGAGCTGGTGGACAGCATACGACATGTCCTGCAGTCGGATCAGGAGCACATGGAAGAGGCTGTACGCTGCGCTAGTTTCATAGAACAGGTAGGAGTTCATGCTGTCATCATTGAGGAATACAGTAGAACACCTGACACGGTTATAGTAATATTATTATTATAGAAGTCAAATGTGAAGCTGTGTCTGACATGACATCTCTATCCTGGACACCTTCAATACTTCCATGACGCGGTCTTAACCGTTTCATCTAATATCAAAAAATGAGGGGTCTATACGAAGTGAGATCAGTGAGGTATGTTGAAACTAAAGGTTGTTAGTGTCATGAAGCTGGCTCTCTTTTAACCTGGTCAGATCACCATGGTAACTGATGCTGCAGAGCTAACCTCCCCCGGAGCAGCTTATGTTCGTGCTATTGGATCAAAGCGTAAGAAAGCCCCGCCTACTGGCCAATCAATTCTCTCAGAAAAATTACATCACGCCTCTGAAAAGCTCGGTACATCGAGTGAGACGGTCCTCTGAGGAGTGAGACGGTCCTCTGAAGAGTGAGACAGTACTCTGTGGAGTGAGACAGTCCTTTGAGGAGTGAGACGGTCCTCTGTGGGGTTCTTTGAGGAGTGAGACTGTAAATTGTCAATACAACAAAATAGACTGGGTTACATGAAAACTGAAGATTTGTGCTGTATTGTGTGATGTTATGGTAATAGAGTTCATTACAATTGGTATTGAAACCTTGCTTCAGGCCTTAATCTGGACTTTCAGGTGTGAAAACTTTCAGGATAATTACAAATTTATAATTGTTGTGTTGGCTGTATGCAACATCTGAGTCATGATCAACAGTTTCCTGTTTGTTTTCAGGTGTTCACTGACTCGGAGGTTGGGTCCGGTCAACCTAAACCTCCTCGGCAGCCAGCAGCCGATTCCTCGCAGACGTTCCCGAAGCTCTCTAAGAGAAGACCGGTTCTGCTGCACCTGCAGAGCTGTGGGGACCTCAGCTCGTTCACCTGCGCAGCACTGGAGTCTCTGGAACATCGAGGAAACAGTAGAAAAGGGGGACTGAGGACGGGGTCGAGGACGGGGTCGAGGACGGGGTCCCGACTAGATCACCCAGAACGTGCTCACAGTCTGATCGGAGTGTTTAGAGAGACGGCGCTTTGAGAGGGAGCAGAATAACATGCTGCTTATCTGTCGCTAAACTATTCTAACCAATGGACTGCAAACCCACAGAGGTGTGCGTGCGTGTGTGTGTGTGTGTGTGTGTGTGTGTGTGTGTGTGTGTGTGTGTGTGTGTGTGTGTGTGTGTCTGTCTGTCTGTCTGTCTGTCTGTCTGTCTGTCTGTGTGAGTGTGAATGCAGTTTTTTTTAAGTCTGACTTGGTTCCCTGTATCCAAAGTTTTTTATGCTTTCTGAACATTTACTTACAGTTTAACATTTTAATTGACTACATGTGTTCCACTTGTATGTTGGTGTTATTGGCTCAGACATATTTCAGATAATTACTGATAAGACAGTAATTCTTATTATATTGGTCTGTTATTCTTAAACAAGTTTCTCTGAAGGAAACTATGAATTATAAAGATAATAAGACTGGATTTGTAAGAGAAGTTCATGTTTGTTAGTAATTCTTATATTTGTGGAAATGTTATTTTTATTTCCTAAATAAAGGCAGGTGACCACAACAGGATGTAGGTGATGATAACAGGAAGTCGGTGTTATGGACTCTTTGACAGTTTGTGGAGGTTCTTCTCATGAATGTTTAACGAGACTGTAATGTGACGTGTACTGTGGTTGTTCCACAAATAATACAACAGAAAAAAAGAACGGGTCATGATTCTGATGTTTACATCTTCATTTATCATTGGTAAGATATGATTCTTGACATTTTAATGATTTCCTTAACTTTAAACTAGAGTGACATTAAATGTCCCACTGATGATTTATGAAGACTATATCTAAAGTTATAGCATGTCGTCCAAAATATCCTAAAAATGTCATATTTTAGTATGTGGTCTAAAATATGAAAACAAAGTCATACTATAGTATGTTTTTCATGCCTCTTCGGACAGAACGGTCGTCCAAATTACTCATCAAAAACCTGAAGTTGATCCAAAATGCTGCATCAAGAGTACTGACAGGATTTAGAGATCATATTTCTCCTGTTTTAGCTTCTCTTCTTCAGCTTCCTGTCATCCTGACATTATCCTGACAGATCTTATAGAACCACATCATCCTGACAGATCTTATAGAACCACATTATCCTGATAGATCTTATAGAACCACATCATCCTGACAGATCTTATAGAACCACATCATCCTGACAGAGATCTTATTGAACCACATCATCCTGACAGATCTAATAGAACCACATCATCCTGACAGATCTTATAGAACCACATCATCCTGACAGATCTAATAGAACCACATCATCCAGACAGATCTTATAGAACCACATCATCCTGACAGAGATCTTATTGAACCACATCATCCTGACAGATCTAATAGAACCACATCATCCTGACAGATCTTATAGAACCACATCATCCTGACAGATCTTATAGAACCACATCATCCTGACAGAGATCTTATTGAACCACATCATCCTGACAGATCTAATAGAACCAAATCATCCTGACAGATCTTATAGAACCAAATCATCCTGACAGATCTCAGCCTGCTTGTGGTTCCCAGAGTTTCCATCAGCAGTATGTAAATCAGAGTTTCAGTTTTCAGGCTCCCAGGTTTTGTTCAGGAGCAGAAACTCTCTCTAGTTTTAGGGTTCGACTCAAAACTTTCCTTTTTGGTAAAGTTTCTAGTTGAGCTGCTCAGGTGAACCTGAACCATCCTGCAGTTCTGCTATTATAAACCGAGGCTGCTGGGGGACTTCCCATGATGCAGTGGGGTTCTTTCCTCTCACTCTTTCACTCTCTATAACTCATATCTCACCATCACATCTCATTAGCTTCATCTTCTTCTCTCCCATAGTTTCTTCTTATTATCTGTTGTCTCCATTCAGTTCCTTCACTCGTGTAGTTTCTGTTCTTTCTTTTCCAGATGTCCCGTCATGGAGCTGCATGTCTCTGCTCTGTGATTGTCGTCTCCACCAACAGTTCTTCTCTTCTATCTCTATGCTGTCCTTTTCTCTCTCTGCTCTCCTCTCACCCCAACTGGTTCGGGCAGATGCTCCGCCCACCTCTGATCCTGGTTCTGTTAACAGATGCTCCGCCCCCCTCTGATCCTTAGGCCCCTATGCCCTTACATCCGAAGAGCAATAAAAAAACATAATGGGGAACCCTTATGTCCAAAAAGCATGAAAAACACATTATAGTATGATTTTTTTTTTCACCCGGCCGGACCGAACCCAGAGAGGCGACAGTGCTAACCACTACACCACTGCAGCAACATACTACTGTAGTATGTCATCCAAAATGTCAAACTTCTCATTTGTAAATCCACATTGTGAGCCAAAGTCCTTCTGCAAGTCCTTTAATGTTGGAATTACTGTTACAAACATTCTGGCTGTGGTACAGAAATGTAGCTCAGCAGCAAGAACATCGCAAAAAAGAAAAGAAAAGAAAAGCTAGCAAATAAATAAGCACTGCGGCTGCCTGCAGAAACGGCATTTTATCTGTTTTTTTAAGGTTCAGACACATTGAGTCGATGTTTCAGTTACATTCAAAATGAGTGCATTATAAATACTTTCTGCCGGCCCTACCTGCCACCAGGTTCAAGTGCTAGTCTCCTTGATTAGTTTAGCCACCTTTAGCCAGCCTGTAATCCCTGACACAGCAGTGAGGGAACATGTCACACACATCTTGTGCTCTGTCTGTATATATAATGTACATGAAGGTCATTTCACACAATCAGTTTCCTACATTCCTCTCACCTTAAAAGAACCTTTCTACTGACTGAGGTTCGCCTTCAGGTCGACCCAAACACACAAAACAACCGAGAGAAGTATATATCTTTACATAGTTTCTATATAGTTTGCTTATATGTGTATTTTTACAGTATATCCAGCTGTCGTTTGAATATGGAGTACATTGGTTGTAATTACACACCACACACACACGAGAAGAAAGAACAGTACATCGTAATAACACGACTCCGGAGAAGATCGTGTTAAAAGTCCAGTTGCTTCTGTTCCTCTTCAGTTCAGTTGGAACATCATAAAACGTCCAGTCGTAGTTGTAGTAAGGCCAAGATGAGCTTCTTAGATGAGGACAGACATAAGGAATAAACAGGGGGTCGAAGGTGGTGGTGGGGGGTGGGGTGGGGGTGCAGGGGGTGACATGGGGCCATTTAGGTTAAAAATAGGGTGTAAAAAGATGAGCATGAGTCCTGTTCACGACATCCAACAGGAAAAGAAAGGCTTGTTTAAGCTGAGCTGATGAAGCAGGTACATTCCCAGAGAAACAGCATGAGAAGGAGGGACTTCAGATACATGACAGAAAAGAGGCTTCGAAACATTCACAAAATAATAGAAAATGTTGGTCCATTGAGGTGTTTATCGGCTGAAACATGAGTGTAGTCATGACAACAACACATCCCTGCTGACTGGACTGACCATCATCCTGCAGAGAGCAGGTGTTCCAGCTGTGCTCTGGTTTAGTTTTACTGTGGAGGACGTAAAGATGTCGTCACCTCAAGTTCAACAAGTTGAGACGAAGATTCTGATCCTTCAATGGAAATGAAGTGAAATTTCACTTGCAAATAAAGAAGTTGACAAACAAATCACTTGAGAATAACTGATTTATATCTGACAAGCTCTGTCAGTTCAGCCAATCAGATCGCCCGTTTCCATGATGCTGAGCAGCGAGCAGCAGTATTTAAAAACCATTTCCACATGTACTGCACTGTGGTTAGAGTACACGTAGAGTAATCACAAGTAGCGTCAGACGGGACCCCGTCAGCACAACTTCTCCACCTCCTGCTACACGACAAGGAGGAGAAGCTCCTCCACCTCCTGCTACACGACGAGGAGGAGAAGCTCCTCCAGTAAAACTACACAGTTTAAAACGGGACTTCAAACTGTGCAAAAGTTGTCGGCAGTCTTTAGTCTCAAGAGGACGAAGATGGTTTGAACCCACAGAGTCCTGAGGTCACATCATGGAGTCGGTCAGGAGGACCGAGGACACAGAGGACAACTCACTCAGCAGAGACACACTTCACCTGTTCCAAGGGGACAAAAACTAGTCCTGCCAGTATTTCTATAATTTAGTGCCTGAAAACTTTTGCCCAGTGGTGCACATTAAAGCATGTCCTCCTCACATCCTCTCCACCAACAGCACCAACCTGCTGACTCTGATGCTGCTTCCTTGTCTCATGTGATTGCAGCATTTTTCTGTTCAAAACAATTTCACATGAAAACTGTAGGAAATGAAGAATATCCACAGCATTTAGAGTCACTTCCAGCTTCAGGTTTAAGCTCGGGACCTTTTCTCCACCGGCCTGCTGACCATTTCCACAGCACAACCTCCAGATTTACACTTTAGCTTTTAGATTTCCCCACAGTCCAAAAGTCATCTCGTAGAAACTGGATTATTTAACCAAGTTTCAGGTTAAAAGTCGATTTTGTTGAAGATGAAAAATATCAAAACATGCCTTTTAAAAATGGTCAGCAGTCGAGTAAAGAATGTGTCTTTTATAATAAATTGGATCAAACATATAGTAACTCTAGAATAACGTTTAAGGGTACAGCCACATTGTTATCTTATATCTTAATATATTTTATATCTTATTATAAGCACCATACAAATTTGACAAACAAGCTACCATATAGTGTTATTTTAGTGTATAAATACACAATATTATGAAATCACCCCAAAACATTCAAATAAGAACAAGAATCATGTTTCAAGTGTGTGAACGAAATGAAAACTAAAATCATTGCACTTGTGATACGAGTTGAACCAGGTAATATTGCTGGAACAAAAAAAAAGGATGTTGGAGCTGTTTAATATCTGCAGTGTTTTCATCCTCCATATTAATCCTGATCAAATATGTCCCTCCTTCCCACTATCTTTTATGACTGAATTATTAACATTAATAATACAAACATTCACAGATTTGGTTCTTTCATGGTGCTACATGTTGGTGGATGGAGGAGGTATTTGGTGTCTGTCTGTCTGTCTGTCTGTCTGTCTGTCTGTCTGTCTGTCTGATGGTTCCTGTGAATGGAGTCTGGAGCCTGAATGTGAAACACCATCGACTCCGAGTGAAGCTGCTCGTCTGTGAAACTCAACACGGCCTCCATGTTTACCTGCTTTGATAAATTCACGATTATCCTTCACATGAATTCATCAGACGACAACAGCTGCTCATACTTCCAGATTTACAGATGTTTTCCCAGATTCAAAGGTTCATTTAATAAATCTGCAAGTCAGAACTGAGTTTACAGCAACAGTGACACCAATAACTGAAGGGATTATTAATGTGTATCATAACTGAAGGGATTATTAATGTGTATCATAACTGAAGGGATTATTAATGTGTATCATAAATACGGAAGTAGTTGTGTTATGAAGAGCAGCAGCGAGGTGATCACGTCTCCAGACATCACGTGAGAAGTTACATGCGTGTGCGTGTTTGCTACGAGCAGAGTTTGGTGTGGGAAGTGCACAGCCTCCTGAAACCCTGAATTAAGGACACACTTCAGGACAGTCCACCATGCCGGGATCTCAAACTCCTCCAGTCCTCCAACCAGGACAAAATATTTCATCAATCTGAGCTGATTTTCTACAGAAAACCTGGAGTTGTGGTTGTGGTTGTGGTTGTGTGTGACACTTCAGGCAGAGTTATCTTTCTAAATTTAAGGGCAACTGATACACTGGTTGGTCTGATGTTATGACGTGAGTGGTGCTACTGCTGGTGCCGTACAGACAACAGAGATCCAGCACCCGGACCGGAAACACAGCGGCTACAATAAAGATGGACGACTGTGCAAACGTGAGCTGCAGCATCGACTCAGCAACACGGCAAAATGTGTGGAAAGTGACGAGTGGGTCATTATGTGTTCATCACCAAGACCTCAGAGAAAACAGGCTCTGTCACATAAAATGCAGCTACAACACCAGATAAAAAACGATTTCTAATAGAAGTGATTTGGTGGGAAATGTGACAGGACGAAGGCGGGGTGGGTGGGTGGGATGGATGGATGGATGGGTGGGTGGGTGGATGGATGGATGGATGGATGGATGGATGGATGGATGGGTGGGTGGGTGGATGGATGGATGGATGGATGGATGGATGGATGGATGGATGGATGGATGGATGATGGATGGATGATGGATGGATGGATGGGATGGATGGATGGATGGATGGGTGGGTGGGTGGGATGGATGGATGGGTGGGTGGGTGGGTGGATGGATGGATGGATGGATGGATGGGTGGGTGGGTGGATGGATGGATGGATGGATGGATGGATGGATGGATGGATGGATGGATGGATGGATGATGGATGGATGGATGGGATGGATGGATGGATGGATGGGTGGATGGGTGGGATGGATGGGATGGATGGGTGGATGGGATGGATGGGTGGGTGGGTGGGGAGATAGCAGCGTGGCAGAAAGCGGATCAGAGCTGGACCTGCAGGCTGCAGCTCATCAGAACGAGCTCTTAACGAACTGTCGTAATCACCAGAGATGAACTGTGAAGACATTCAGTTCAGGTGACTCCAAACTTTTTACTTTCAAACCAGAGAACCACGTCAGAACCACTGAAAGCCCGCCGGCTGTAAACGTCCTCCAGTTCACTGCAGTAGAGAAAGAGTCTTTCCGTGAAGACAGATGCAGAATTAAGGTCTGGTTCTGAGGAGCAGAACGATGGTACCAACAACTCACTACAATCCACCAGCTGCTCAGAGAAGCACCGGGCCGGGCCAGGCCGGGCCAGGCTCGTTAGATGTAAACAGGCTGCTCCTGGGCCGTCAACAGGCGGTACATGGCTGCAGGCATCGTTTTCATGTGAATCTGAGACACACAAACACAATTATTAAAGGGAATATGTGACTCTGCAGCTGCAGTAACATCATCTTTCATCATCATCACATATGAAGGACAAGAGACACAAACATGACGTCCTCTGTTCATCTCTATCGTCACCAAATCTAATGAGGGTTGTTCATATGAAATCAAATCATACAAAAATATAGATTGTATTTTATGGATAAATGTGATATAACTGCATGCTGGCACCAGCTTTAAATGCTGGATAGAAAAATTCATGCTATAAAAATATATATATATATATATATATATATATATATATATATATATATATATATATATATATATATATATATCCTTCACGCAGTCAGAGTGACGTCTCACCTCTCCAACAGCGTTGGACAGGATGTGGACGATCTTCTCGTGGGGCGTGGCCACCACGCTCTGGCCGTTGATCTCGATGATGCGGTGACCCACTCTGACCCCGCCCCTTTCAGCGATGCCGCCGCGCATAAGGCTACAGATCTGTTAAAGAGATGCATCAGTTATTCAAAGTGACAAATCAGATTTGTTTTTCTATGAATTTAATATAATTATAAATGCAATTTAACAAAGAGCAGAATAAGAGTTCTACCCACAATGCCGTTCTGGACACTGAAGCCCAGCTGGTAGCGGAGGTCCGGCCGTCTGATGAGGACGGTGGTCACCGGGGGACATCTCACGATGTTCAGCTTGATCCGAGACTGGTTCTTCAGACCCTACATGAAAGAAAGCAGGAGATCCAGAGCTGCAGTCAGAAACCTCCACTGAGTCATGGATGAGAGGGGCGGAGCTACAGGACTGAAGGATACTTGCTAAAATAAATTTAAGCCATAATAACCGACACTACTCAAAGCTTAGTAGACATATCAGCAGTATTTAAGCATCATAACGTCCAAACTGAGCACAGAAATCCATTCATGACTGATAGTAACGAAGCTTGGAAGCAGCAGAACAGAGTTAACTAACTGGGTCGCCACCAGGGGGCAGAGTGAACCAATAATAGACAACATGGATCAAAACATGCCAGAAAGAAAGAACTGTGAAACATGGGATGTATTCAAGAAGCAACAAACAACAATAAATCCACATTAAACGTAGATTATCAATAACGGACACTGTAAATAATTTGAGGTTTTGACATCAGTGCTGAAGTTCATCCAGTCTGATTAAATCGACACTTGAACCTGCAGCCAGTAAACTCTGAAACATTCAGTTAAATATTCAGATTATTTCACACCCTGAAAGTAAAGTGAGGACGCTTTTAAAAAATGTCCTGAATAGTTACAATTAATTCTTTAACGTCATAAACAGTACAAAATCCAAATAAAATGTTTTGCCTTTAAATCCAGTTCCCCTCAGAACGATCAGCTGGACTTTCAGACGTCAACATTTGTTCTGATTTTAGATTTTATTTATGTTTTTAGTTTGTTTTTATATGAAGTGTTTTGATATTTCATAAACGAGCTCTTTGTCTAAAGTTGAATTGTGTTTTGTTAAGGAGGTGAAACGTTCGTTCGTCCTTTATAATCGTATCTGTCATTCAAACTCCTGTCTGGGTTATGGACAGCTCAGTGGTTGGGACGGAGTTCTGGTTCTGGTTCTGGTCGGGTGGACCATTCGTTGCCTGCTCTCTTCAACATTTCCTGTCTGCCTCTCACTGTCCCTTTCAAAATAAAAGGTCTTCAGGACCGGTACCTTGATGATGCTCTGGCAGGTGGACAGCGGCAGTCCCACCAGACTGGTCCCGTTGATGGACATGATCTGGTCTCCGATGTTCAGCCTGCCGGACCTCTCCGCCGGCCCAGCATGCATCATGTTGGCGATTATGACGGTGGGCAGGATGGAGCCCCACCCACTCTCCACAATGACCACGCCCAGAATCTCCCCCTTACCTTTGTCAATGAACACCTGAGGTTACCGCGGGCAACCGAGAGGGAAAGAACACAAAACACACGTTCAGTTAATATCCACTTTGTTGAACGCTGCATGTTCCACATAAATATGATAAAGATTCAAAAATACAGATTCAACAGGTCAGCAGACAGACATCTTTGTTTGAATAATAAAACTAATTTTATATGCATTTTTAAAAAGGCGGATTTATTATAAATAAATATAATTTTCTCCATTTTCTCATCTCGTAATTGATATTGTATGATGGACTTTTTATTGTGATATTACTGCAGCGTGGCTTTGTTCGTTCTCTTATTTACGAATATGTTTTTTAATGAAAGACGATGTGTGTTTCTTGTTCCGGTGCTTCGAGGTGTGACGGCTCAGCGGCCGATGTTATTTATTAGTAGGAGTATTTATTATCATGACTGCACAACGAGATCTCAGAGAAACGCTCCGACATGTTTGGTATTAACTTGATCAGATTAGATTTGACGAAGCAGGACGACGTGATTTGAAAGCCACTCACATCTTTGCAGTTCTCCGACTTGGAGAAGTGGACGAGGTCGTCGTTGTACATGTCCTGAGTGTTGAGCAGGTCGCTGTACTCCTTCTGGCTCAGGTCCTCCGGGTTGATGCCGTTGGCCCGTAAGAACTCCTGGTAGGCCACGCTGAAGGCCTGTCCGATGGACTGGGCGATCAGCTGGGCCTGGAGACACGGCACACGCAGAACCTCTGAAATACTCCGTCATCTTCTACATGATCGGAATCGGCACGTTTCATTCGACTGAGAGATTTCATGTTGATTCCTCTGAATCTGCTGCTGGACTCACATCCTCCGACTCAAACACGTGGCAGATCATCTTGTACTGCCGCTTGCTGTCCTGACCCGGATCCGAGGCCTCCACGTTCTCCTGGGAGTCCGGTCGGGGCATCCGGCGCCGGGCCATCAGAACCACAATGTTGCCGATGTCAGCGATGTAGGAGATGGTCCGCAGAGGGTGGTCCATCATGGTGTCCTGGAGAACCACAACCGTCCTCATTAAACAGTTTAAAGGTGTTTGTTGTTGTTTGTGTGTTTATTCAGTTCTAATCTCCCGACATCACTGATTTAAATAAAGCTTTAATAAATCCACCTTCACCTGCAGACGCCGTTTCAAACACGTGTGGGTCAAAATCAAACCACTGCATTAAAGGATCATTTGATCAAGTCTGAAACCCCAACATGAGCTGCCAACAACAATAACACTGTTGTCTGTGTTTCTTGTTTGTTTAAATATATATATATATATATATATATATATATATATATATATATATACATATGTGTATATATATATATATATTTATATGTGCATTTTTATATTTAATATTTGTTGCTGTTATTTTATTGTTTTTTATTATTCTATTATTATCTACTGCTTTCCTGTATGCTGCTGGAGCAAAAAAATGTCCCCTTGGGGATGAATAAAGTAAATACTACCTACCTAACAGAACCTGATGCTGCCTCTGGTCCCACCAGAACCAGAACCTAAACCAGAACCAGAACCAGAACCTGAACCTGAACCAGAAACAGAAACAGAACCAGGACCTGATGCTGCCCCTGGTCCCACCAGAACCTGAACTTGAACCAGAACCAGAACCAGAACCTACACCAGAACCTGAACTCGAACCAGGACCAGAACCTTAACCAGAAACAGAACCAGGACCTGATGCTGCCTCTGGTCCCACCAGAACCAGAACCTAAACCAGAACCAGAACCTGAACCTGAACCAGAACCAGAACCAGAACCAGAAACAGAACCAGGACCTGATGCTGCCCCTGGTCCCACCAGAACCTGAACTTGAACCAGAACCAGAACCAGAACCTACACCAGAACCTGAACTCGAACCAGGACCAGAACCTGAACCAGAAACAGAACCAGGACCTGATGCTGCCTCTGGTCCCACCAGAACCTGAACCTGAACTTGAACCAGAACCTACACCAGAACCTACACCAGAACCTGAACCAGAACCAGAACCAGGACCAGAACCTGAACCTGAACCAGAACCAGAACCAGAACTTGAACCTGAACCAGAAACAGGGCCTGATGCTGCCTCTGGTCCCACGGGAACCAGAACCAGAACCAGAACCAGCTGTGATGTTCAGGATGTTTTGACGGGTCGCTGGATTAAGTCTGAATGTTTACCTGCGAGTCGGCGTTGAGAACTTTGATTCTCTGGGTGGAGATGAAGAGATCCACCTCCGTCATGGGCTGAGGTTCTCCATCAGGGGCCTATACACACACACACACGCACACACACACACACACACACACACACACACACACACACACACACACACACACACACACACACACACACACACATGTTAAACAGTCATACAAGATGAAGCAACATTTAACATGTACTTTAACACCTTGTGAAACATGTATGTTGTCTGATGAACACGTGTGTATTTAAAATGATCTGTTCCTGTTTGAAGTGCATCTGATCCAGTTTCTACATGTTACACGTCTGCAGCATGTTTGGAACATGTTCAGCGGGGACGTGAACACATGTTGTGTCTTTGTTGAAGATGTGAAATGATTGAAGAGCTTCAACCCAATCAGAGAAGATGTTCTTGAAGACAGTCAGCAGCTTTACTGGGAATCAAACGACTTCATGGTTGGTTTGAAACGTAGAAATAGTGCTGACGCTAACTGCTGTATGTCATCATAGTGAGGATCATGATCACGTGACCAGGTGATCACGTGACCAGGTGATCAGGTGAACACATGATCAGGTGAACACATGATCAGGTGAACACATGATCACATGACAGGAAGCTGTCCAGTTTAACAACATGTTTATATTACAAATTATGGCGGGAGCAGAACATCTGCTATGGAATGAAAAAGATGGCTGGAGACCCGGAGGAGGGAATAAAGGACGGACGGACAGACAGAGACACAAAGAGACAAACAGACAGAAACACAATGAGGCAGACAGACAGATGGAGGACACATTTGTCAGTACTGCACCTTCTTCCTGTTCTGGGCTAATTTCTGGGCCGTCTGTCCAACATGGAACAAAGCAGACAGGAGAGTCATGTTAGAGGTGGGGGGGGGGGTACACCTGGATGATGTCATATAATAACCTGCATGTGGGCTGTGATGATGTCACACTGAGGTCTTCATGTGTGATGTTTACAGGAAGAAGTGTAATGTGACAGTTTGAAAAAACCGCTGAGTCTGACGGTTCAGGTTATGAATTACAAACCGGAGTGTCCAGACATTTACAGACGTGAAATACATTTCTACCTGACGGAGAATTAAAATACATTTCTACCAGACGGAGAATTAAAATACATTTCTACCAGACGGAGAATTAAAATACATTTCTACCAGACGGAGAATTAAAATACATTTCGGAGAATTAAAATACATTTCTACCTGACGGAGAATTAAAATACATTTCTACCTGACGGAGAATTAAAATACATTTCTACCTGACGGAGAATTAAAATACATTTCTACCAGACGGAGAATTAAAATACATTTCTACCAGACGGAGAATTAAAATACATTTCTACCAGACGGAGAATTAAAATACATTTCTACCTGACGGAGAATTAAAATACATTTCTACCTGACGGAGAATTAAAATACATTTCTACCAGACAGAGAATTAAAATACATTTCTACCTGACGGAGAATTAAAATACATTTCTACCTGACGGAGAATTAAAATACATTTCTACCAGACGGAGAATTAAAATACATTTCTACCTGACGGAGAATTAAAATACATTTCTACCAGATGGAGAATTAAAATACATTTCTACCAGACGGAGAATTAAAATACATTTCTACCTGACGGAGAATTAAAATACATTTCTACCAGACGGAGAATTAAAATACATTTCTACCAGACAGAGAATTAAAATACATTTCTACCTGACGGAGAATTAAAATACATTTCTACCAGACGGAGAATTAAAATACATTTCTACCAGACGGAGAATTAAAATACATTTCTACCTGACGGAGAATTAAAATACATTTCTACCTGACGGAGAATTAAAATACATTTCTACCAGACGGAGAATTAAAATACATTTCTACCTGACGGAGAATTAAAATACATACTTTCATCTGGTTTCTATACGTGTTCACGTGTTTATGTACTTGTGTATTTTTGAGATGTATTTGTACACATGTGGAGAAGTCAGGTTGGAACAGAACAAGACTCAATCAGTTGTGATGGAAAATGAGAAAGAAATGTGAAATTATGCTCTTAAAAATGAAGAAGATGGAAGATGTGAATTTGTGTCTCTGAAGTAGGTAGGTAGGTATATACTTTATTAATCCCCGAGGGGAAATTTTTTAACGTAGTAGCGTGAACATGAAGCGTCCTTCGGTGTTCACCTTGATGCGGCCCACGGCCTCCTGCGCCTGCATCATGCGGATGTTCTTGGACGGCGTTTTGTCCGACAGCAGCTGGGTGGAGCCCAGGTAGTTGGCTGCAAAGATGATCCCATCGATCAGGTCCTCCGGGTCACACGGTCCCGGTACTGGAGCGGGGAGACGGGTTCGGGTCACCACATGACACAAGGCTCCTCCCACCATGGGATCAATATAGTCATCAATATTTATATTAACAATGAATTATAGCCATGAGCTGTTTAACTGTAACACAATGTACATGGAAAACATCTGACGAGATATTTCACACTGTGAGTTACGACTTCAGCTGCTCTTAAACAGAATAACTTCACCAAACATGATCTGAAACCACAAACACACTAATAAAAGGATGCAATCCACAAACTGGAGACAATAAATCATAGGTTGGGGAAATAAACAATAGAAATAGTATACATACGTACGTTTTATAAATGATATTTTGAAGTGTCCTGCATTTAATTTTTGTTTCTTCTTTTTAATATTTTGTTCAGCGGACACAAACATGTCACTGACTTATGACATATGAAGCTGAATTTATACCTGAGCTCTGCCAGCCAGCAGCGAACCATCCCATAATTTAACTGACAATTGACTACTACTCCGCTGTCACAAGGACAGATACAGGAGATCATTCCAGATACAGGAGATCATTCCAGATACAGGAGATCATTCCTGATACAGGAGATCATTCCTGATACAGGAGATGATTCCTGATACAGGAGATCATTCCTGATACAGGAGATCATTCCTGATACAGGAGATCATTCCAGATACAGGAGATCATTCCAGATACAGGAGATCATTCCAGATACAGGAGATCATTCCAGATACATGAGATCATTCCTGATACAGGAGATCATTCCTGATACAGGAGATCATTCCTGATACAGGAGATGATTCCTGATACAGGAGATCATTCCTGATACAGGAGATCATTCCTGATACAGGAGATCATTCCAGATACAGGAGATCATTCCTGATACAGGAGATCATTCCAGATACAGGAGATCATTCCAGATACAGGAGATCATTCCAGATACAGGAGATCATTCCAGATACAGGAGATCATTCCAGATACAGGAGATCATTCCAGATACATGAGATCATTCCTGATACAGGAGATCATTCCTGATACAGGAGATCATTCCTGATACAGGAGATGATTCCTGATACAGGAGATCATTCCTGATACAGGAGATCATTCCAGATACAGGAGATCATTCCAGATACAGGAGATCATTCCAGATACAGGAGATCATTCCAGATACAGGAGATCATTCCAGATACAGGAGATCATTCCTGATACAGGAGATCATTCCAGATACAGTAGATCATTCCTGATACAGGAGATCATTCCAGATACAGGAGATCATTCCAGATACAGTAGATCATTCCTGATACAGGAGATCATTCCTGATACAGGAGATCATTCCAGATACAGTAGATCATTCCTGATACAGGAGATCATTCCTGCCCACTGCCATAAGACTTTACAATAACTCACCTCTGGCAAAATCCATCACAGTACAATAACACTGTTGACTGTGTTTCTTGGTTGCTTGTATATTATATGTATATTTTATATATATAGATATATACTGTACTGTATGTATATATATATATATATATATATATATATATATATATATATATATATATATATATATATATATATATATATGTTGACTGTGTTTATTGGTTTGTTGTATATAATATATATAGATATTTAATGTACTGTATATATACTGTATGTACTGTGCATTTTATATTTTATATTATATTTTATTGCTTTTCTATTATATTATTCAATTCTATCATTATTTTATTCTATTGTTTCTATTATTGCTCCTGTATGTGTGCTGCTGTGGCGAAAAAATTTCCCCTCGGGGATGAATAAAGTATATACCTACCTACCTACCTACCTACCTACAAGCTGTAAAACACTTTACCCTCATGTCTAAAGAACAATTTAATTATATTCATCTACTGAAATAATGTTCCTGTAAATTTCGTGTTAACTAAGTTATAATGCTTTAAAATCTGAATTAAAAAGGATTTATATAAAATGTTCCTTGAATTTAAAATGTTAACAGAACTTAAATATTTTAACTGCATCATTTTCAGCATGTTTTTGAGGATGTTGTTGAGACCTGAGCTCAGACAAACAATATGGAAGAGCCTGAACGTGTAGTACCACTGAGGACCACCAGGGGCTCCAACAGACTCCATCTGTAGTACCACTGAGGACCACGAGGGTACCACGGAGCTCTTTGATTGACAGGCCTGGGGTGCAGTCACTGGTTACCAGTAGCCGCCCGCATCCGTTTCCAAACATTGGTACTTTCATACCAGGTCCATTCTACATCCAGGACATGGTAGCCTGTTCACTCCTCCTTCTCCTCCTCCTCCTCTACATCCAGGATATGGTAGCCTGTTCACTCCTCCTTCTCCTCCTCCTCCTCCTCCTCCTCTACATCCAGGACATGGTAGCCTGTTCACTCCTCCTTCTCCTCCTCCTCCTCCTCTACATCCAGGACATGGTAGCCTGTTCACTCCTCCTCCTCCTCCTCCTCCTCCTCTACATCCAGGACATGGTAGCCTGTTCACTCCTCCTTCTCCTCCTCCTCCTCCTTCTCCTCCTCCTCCTCCTCTACATCCAGGACATGGTCCAACCTTACATCCCAACCTGTTCACTCCTCCTCCTTCTCCTTCTTCCTCCTCCTCTACATCCAGGACATGGTCCAACCTTACATCCCAACCTGTTCACTCCTCCTCCTCCTCCTCCTCCTCTACACCCAGGACATGGTCCAACCTTACACCCCAACCTATTCACTCCTCCTCCTCCTCCTCCTCTACATCCAGGACATGGTCCAACCTTACATCCCAACCTGTTCACTCCTCCTCCTCCTCCTCCTCCTCTACATCCAGGACATGGTCCAACCTTACATCCCAACCTGTTCACTCCTCCTCCTCCTCCTCCTCCTCCTCCTCCTCCTCCTCTACATTCAGGACATGGTCCAACCTTACATCCCAACCTATTCACTCCTCCTCCTCCTCCTCCTCTACATCCAGGACATGGTCCAACCTTACATCCCAACCTGTTCACTCCCCCTCCTCCTCCTCCTCCTCCTCTACATCCAGGACATGGTCCAACCTTACACCCCAGCCCGCTCACTCTGCTCCTCCTCCTCTGTCCTGGCTCCTAAATGGTAGAATGAGCTCCCCAACGACATCAGAACAGCAGAAAGTCTGAACATGTTCCACCACAAACTAAAAACACACCTCCTCCTCCTCCTCCTCCTCCTCCTCCTTTACCTTGAATAGTAGAACTTCAGTATCTTAATATGGAACTTACTGATAGAACTTTGTAGTTTGGCTCCTTGTTGTTCTGAATTTGTACCCTGATGGTTGAAATTAACTTATTGTAAGTCGCTTTGGATAAAAGCATCAGATAAATGAAATGTATTATTCTGCTGAGTTAACGAGTAGGCCCTTGTTATGAAATCAAAATTTAAATCCCCCCTTGCAATGTTTTACTAATTTTAATAATGGACTTCTGTAAGTGAAGAAGTGTAAAATGAATCTCACCTTCTACGTATGTGGGGAAGGACGCGAGGCTCCTCCTGGACTGAGAACAGAAGAGATGAGACGGTTCATATTTATTTTAAACTTGATGCAGAAGTGAAAATGAGACGGTGATCAGAGAATATGAGAAACGTGGATGTCACCTCTTTACTGGAGGGGGACGACTCGAAGCTGTCGTCCTGCAGCAGATGTCTGCTGGAGGACTCTGCTCCTGGAGGAGACGGTGATCCGGAGCCGGGAGACTGCAGAGACACAACCAGGACACGACTTTAACCGTCAACTAAGAACCGGTTCAACTCACGCAGCACACGGACGGGACTTCACAGCTCCAACCGGCTGGTTTCGTTGCATTTCTGACTTTTCTTCATTCGTCTGAACAAGTTTGAATGGAAGACACCGATTTCCACATGATACCTGATATAGAAACAGTCAGCGTTACGTTGGTGGAGGCTGCTGGTACGTTGGAGGTGTCCTGGTGAGGTGGTCTGGGCCTCGCCCACCTCAGAGCTAATCACTGCCCACAGAAATGCTATAAAGTAAGAACGGGTCATTATTTTAGAAGACTCATTAAAGAAATTAAAAATAATAGTTTTTGCGCCTATTGTCTTATTCCTTATTCCCTTATTATTCCTTATTCCCGTGTATTGGACCGTCCCCGGTTGTCATACACAACCGCTGCCAGATGCTGTGTGGTGTAAAATTCTCGGTCAGTGATCAGTTTAAAGGTGTGATCAAACTTTAAAGATTCAAAATAGGATCAAAGTATGAAATGCACTCATAAGGAAGACATAAAGCATTTATTCTTTCATCTTAGGTCTCACGAGTCCTGAACAAAAAGGTCTCTGATCTCATGTCTGCATTATGTCTCTAAATCCTGGAAAATAATGTGAGATTAGAAAAATGCACATTTAGATTTTATTATCCATATTCAGCAACATTTTGTGTCTAAAAATAACTGCAGGTCAAAGATGCATACGGCCCTGTGAAAAGGTCCATGTAAATCACGGAGAAGTTCTGGATAAAAAAGGGGAGTTTTTGGAGGCGGTTTCCATGGAAACCAACTGTCAGATTTGCTGCATCTCTCTCATGCAGTAAATTTGACATTTCATTGAACTCCACCAGCCTGCAAGTATTTTCTCATTTGTGTTTAACTTCGTCACCTGTTGATTAAAGGTTGTTGAACTGACTGACCCTGCGGCAGGTCGGGTTGGTCGACACCACAGGGGGCAGCACCCCTGAAAGCTGTTCCAAAACGGACAGTCAACAACATCAGAGAAGAAGAACATGTTGCTGTGAAAGGAGCTGCCACAGTACAAACTGTCCAAACATGCAGGGACGACTCAACCGTCAAACTCCTTCAAAATGAAATGAAAGAGAGGAACAGCGTTAGAAAATAAGTCGACTACAACGATGAGCAGTGATTTAACAGCGAAGCAGCGAGCAGACGGTGAATCAACGGATCAACAATCAACGGCCAGTTGGATGTTAGATGTGAAAAGAAAGAAGCTCATCGATGAGGCTCAACATGCTTCTCATCAGCTGATACAAGTCAGGAGTTTAAGAAATAATCTGTAATAAAGAACAAATAATGAAGACAAACTCTAGCAGTCCATCCAAACGCCACCAGCTTCATTAACAGAGTCCTCATCTCTCTGATGATGGACAACAGAAACCTGATTCTGTCCTCACACCGACTTCAATAAAAAAACTCTGGACTGGATGATAGTCAGACGCTGCTTGAGTTGGGTTTTAATTAATCATGGTGGTAATTAAACCATATCATAAGGTATTTAATTACAGTACTGGTAGTCTGTTGATGACACCTTTTTCTGCCCTACATGACAGCACATTATCAGATCTGAATGTGTCACTAAAAACTAGCAGACTGTTCATGTCACAGGTCAAACATGTTAGAAGTTGATCAACTGAACAAAGTTTCTGTTTCCCCCATAAATAGAACAGCACACACAAAAGATGAACTTGTTCCAGCAATGTTTGTTTTCCTCCTTTTGCAATGCAATAAATGTAAACCTGTGTTAGTTTGATACAAACACCTGAATGTATCCAGGTGTGCAAAGACCTCATCTCTCCTGTCCAATCAGGTTCCAGCAACATAAACCTTCCCAGGAAGTGTTTGATCAAATTTACTTCCAAAATAAAAAGTTAGCAGCAGAATTACTTCTTAAAACATTGAGAGCTGGTGTTCTGGACTTCAACATGTTGTAGCCGACATGCATTGATTCATTCCTCCTGAATACCAGACAGCACATCTGAGAAGGACCCATCAAGCTGCCCGGTGACCCCATAACACCACATGACCCCCTTTTAAACCCCTTCTGGTTCCAACTGTTGCAATACACACATCCCAATGGGGAAACTCTCCAGACTCAAGATGGTCCCACCACTGACCCTCCAAGGAGCCACGTCGCCCTCTGGTGGTCAAATGTCACCAAAAAACTCACAAACTATAGTAAAAACAAAAGATGGACTTTGTGAGTTTTAATTCTATCCATTGCTGTAATGATATTATTCTGCTAACAGTATGATATTGATAGAAAGTGTTCTGTGTCACCTAACTATAACCTGATGTTAGAGATGTGGACATTGTCCACTCTGCCAGTTCTTCCCTCTCTCTCTCTCTCTCACTCTTGGACACTCGATCTCGCCCCCTTTTCTCTCTATCAAATTAATTAGGTAGAATGACATCATCGTTTGAAACGTGATCTATGTTCTGTGGATCTATTTCATCTTTAATTTGTTCATGGTGGAGTTAGGTTAGGTTAGGTAGTTACTTTATTAATCCCAGAGGGGACATTTTTTTGTGAAATAAGGGATTTCTTTTATATATAGTTCGAATCAAATCAAGCTAAAAGGGGCTCTCATGACCATTTATATCAATTTGAATGGATAATTTCTCCAATATTGGACTGGTGCCCCTTCTAACAATCAGAGCAAATTTAATCCCTCACCAATTAAATTGACATCATGCTACAATGTCAATGAGTATATTTACGCATGTTTTTGAGGTGCTTGCATTTACTTGAGTATTTTGATTATATATGCTCTTTTATTAGAAATAAAGAAATGTTATACTTTTTACTTTATTAACTTTGTATTTAACACTTTCACTTTCTCGTGACTTTTTAGATTAGAATTGCAAATCGTGCAAAACAAATTAGTTGAATTGTTAGTTTAAATAACCCCACTTGTGTAAAACCCTAACCCTAACCCAACCCACTCTTTAGAAGATTAAAGAGCTATAAGTTTAAGTAATATAGGAATAATACTGTATAATATTACACAACATGCTGAAATCTTCTATTCTGTCTATAAAAAGCTTTTATTTTCGATAGTTTGGGCGCTAATTTATGGAACGACAGTCAGCCTCCACCATGATGATGTTAATCAGCTGTGAAGAGGGAACTAATATTATAAATAAGTCAAAGCTCTCGTCCAACCTCTCCTCCACCCATCCTCACCTCGTCCTCCCCCGGCTGCTCAGCCTGTTCCTGCTCGCCCTGCTGCTCCTCCAGCTTCTCTACCTGGTACATCCAGAAGTTCTCCATCCTGACGCAGCTCAGCTCACACAGACGAGCTGAGCTGACGTGTCAGAGGCTTAAATACAACAGCAGCGTCACCTGACTGATCAGTTGTCACTCAGCGTTCATCGAGGGGCCGACAGCCTGTCAATCAGCTCGCTGGTCCACAGATTTCATCTGCAGTCGTCACATTCAATCGATGTGGACACATGAATCTAAAGTGAAGTTTAAAACTACATGTATGTTCTGATCTGTTCTGATGTAAACAGGTTAACCGGCCGTGTTACTGGATCCTCACTGAATTATTCAACCTGTCTCAGCCTTTCTGTTTCTGACCCGCTGAATAAATCATAAGAGGAGATGCGACAGCAAAGCAGAACAACATGCTTCTATTCAAATCCACAGATATGATCATGAATATGATCCATACAGCTCACAGACAGAGACAGCCCTAACCCTAACCCAACCCGAATCCCTAAATATTAACCCCTAACCCAAACCCTAAACCTAACTCCCTAATCCTAAACCCACACTCCCTAACCCTAAACCTAACCTTACCCTAACTCTAACCCTAACCCAACCCTAATCCCTAAATATTAACCCCTCTGATCTGTTCAGATGACTTCATTCAGTTAATAATTCAAACAGAAGCTCATTGTTGAGTTGACACACAACCCTCACACACAACCCTCACACACACACACGTTTGTGCTTTGTGGGGACACTAGCTGACAATATGTGAAGCTGTTGTCTCATTCCCGTCTGTACAGATGATTTTACAACAAAGCTGCTGTCATTAATTTCTTTATATTTAATTCTGTCAGCTGACTTTATATTAAAATAAACTTCACAGCTAAAAGTTAATCAGAACATCAGAACCTTAAACCAGGTCAGCCGCTGTAGTAATGATAGATGCATCTTGCCTTCACCACCTTTATTCTGCTTCATACTGCTACTCAGGTTCCACTGAATCTGAATGAGGTGCTTCATTTTATTATATTTCCTATCGACGTATTGCAGAAAGGTTTGATGAATATTGTGATGATACTGTTTACTGTGATATCTTCAGCTATGATCATAGGAGCCACAGAATGTGACACAGGTTCATCCTAATAAAGATACAAGGTGAAGAACTGTAGTTTTAATTAGTTAAAGTCCTTCTGTCACCTGCTCAGTATCACCAGAACCAGGACCGCCCTGTCTCAGAGTGATGATCAGAACCAGTCTGTGTATCTAATCCCTCCAGGATGGACCGTTGGAGCTCCTCATTATCAGGATCAAAACCCTAGAGCCGATCCAAAACCCTGCAGCCGATCCAAAACCCTAGAGCCGATCCAAAACCCTGCAGCCGATCCAAAACCCTAGAGCTGATCCAAAACCCTGCAGCTGATCCAAAACCCTAGAGCCGATCCAAAACCCTAGAGCCGATCCAAAACCCTAGAGCCGATGATGCACAGTCATTCCTTGACATGCTCGAGGCAGTGGCGGAGGCGCATGGCTGGCTGATGGAGGAGTGGGCGGTCCGGCTCTTGCCTCTCCTGGAGGGGGAGAAACAAACAGCAGCCTTGGAGCTTCCACCGGCAGCTAGAAACATCTACGCTGACGTGAAAAAGTCCATCCTGGACCGGCTAGGCCTGTCACCAGAGGAGCATCGACGGAGGTTCCGCGAGGCCAGGCTGGAGCCCGAGGACCGGCCCTTCACCCATGCCCAGCGGCTAAGGGACACCGCGGCCAGGTGGTTGCAGCCGGGGAGCTCGGTGGGGGAGCAGGCCTTGCTGGAGAAGGTGGTGGTGGAACAGTTTGTGGAGGGGCTGCCAGTCAACACGTCAGCGTGGGTACGTTGCCACCGGCCCGCGTCACTGGCGACCGCCATCAGTTTGGTGGAGAACTGCCTCACTGTCCACTCCAGCGGTCAGGAAGGCAGCGGGCGCCTGATAGCTCCAGCCTGGCCGGCTCCCGCTCCTCAGAGAAGGTCACAACTGCAGCTCCGGGCTCGGCCACTACCATCTTCACAGTCTGACCCTCTCCCTCCAGTTGTGTCTCCACAGGTCCCTGCAGCTGCTGGCACCCTTCCCAACTTACAGGGGACTCCTCAGATACCAGGACAGGAATGTTGGAGGTGTGGGTGGCCCGGGCACTGCCGGAAGGAGTGTCCACTCCTGGAAATAGGCCAGGTGATCTGGGTCACCGGCCCTCCAACACCCTCCCCCGGTCCAAGGGCGACATACTGCGTTCCAGTAAGGATCCAGGGGGGTGTACATCAGGCAATGGTGGATTTGGGCTGTATACAGTCGATGATTCACCAGAGCCTGGTTTGGCCCGGGCCGTTGGTGGAGGCATTGTGGGTGAAGATTAGGTGTGTGCATGGGGATGTTCACAAGTATCCCATAGTGTCAGTGGAAATTAGATACCTGGGGAAAAAACATCGCGTAAAGGTTGCGGTTAGCTCCCGCCTTACGCACCCCCTAATCTTGGGGACAGATTGGCCCGGGTTTCATAAATTAATGGGGCAGTGTACGGGGGTGCGTTCACGACCGGCAGGGACATGCGGGATGTGTGCTGTGCTCAGCGGTGACGCGAGGTTGTCCGACACTGCAGAGAGGGAGGGGGAACCAGCAGAGACTCCTGGGGAGACTCCACCGGTTCCCGAATTACACTCCATGGAGGATTTTCCACTTGAGCAGTCTCGGGACGATACTCTACGCTTCGCCTTTGACCGAGTGATAAGAATTGATGGTCAGCTGTGCGCCCTGACGCAGCACAGTCATATCCACACTTTTCATTGATTAGGGACAGACTGTATAGAGTGAGTCGTGACACTCAAACAGGTCAAGAAAACACCCAGTTGTTGGTGCTGAAAAGCCGTCGGGAAATGATTTTCCAGGCGGCTCACTATAACCCGATGGCTGGCCACATGGGATATGATAAAACTCTGGACCGGATAATGGCCCGGTTTTACTGGCCGGGCATCCGGGGGATGTGCGCCGTTGGTGTGCATCTTGCCCGGAGTGTCAGCTGGTAAACCAGCCGGCCATTCCGAGGGCGCCTTTACATCCACAACCCTTGATGGAGGTCCCATTTGAACCCCGAAAGAGATTCTGACTGAGCAGGGCACCCACTTCATGTCACGAACACTGAGAGAACTTTAGTTTCCTGGGCATTAAGTCTATTCGGACTAGTGTTTATCACCCACAGACTGACGGGCTTATGGAGCGTCTGAATAAGACTTTAAAGTCCACGATCCGTAAATTGGTTATTGGAGACTCTATTTTGCGGAACGTGAAGTTAGCCAAACCAACGGCCAGAGTCAGATGTCTTCCCGGGGACAGAGTCAGATGTCTTCCCGGGGCCAGAGTCAGATGTCTTCCCGGGGCCAGAGCGGGCGACATTGAATCAAACCTGAAACTGCTGACTAAGGCTAATCATAAATACAGTCAGACTGTTTTTAACGTCGGCAGTAATGACACCCGGTTACACCAATCGGAGGTCACTAAAGTGAAACTTTTCAAAAACAACGTGGGACTCCGTAGTTTTCTCTGGACCCCTTCCTAACCGGACCAGTGATGATATGTTTAGTCGTACGTCTTCACTTCACCGCTGGTTGTCGAGGTGATGTCCCGCTAACAACGTGGGCTTCATTGACAACTGGAATACTTTCTGGGGAAAACCTGGTCTGATCCGGAGAGACGGCATCCATCCTACTTTGGATGGTGCAGCTCTTCTTTCTAGAAACATGGCCGTGACTCTTAACAGCCCTAAAACCTGACATCCAGGGTTGAGGCCAGGACGCAGAGCTGCAGTCTTACAGCTCCTCTGCAGCTTCTTTAGAGCTGTCACTCACCCAAAACCTTCAACATCCTATAGAGGTTGTGTCTGTACCCAGACCACCTATATTTAAAAAACTAAAGGAAAGATCTGTCAATAAAAATGGATCCTACCAAATTAATGGATCAAAAAAATCGGACAATTAAAAGCGGACTATTAAATATGAGATCTCTCTGGTCTAAATCTCTGTTAGTAAATGACTTGATAACTGATCATCAGATTGATTTACTGTCTCACAGAGACCTGGCTGCAACAGGAAGAATATGTTAGGATTAATGAAGCAACTCCCCCCAGTCATATTCATTATCATATTCCTAGAGATTCAGGAGGAAGAGGAGGAAGAGTAGGAGGAGGAGGAGGAAGAGGGGGAGGAGGAGGAGGAGGAGGAGGAGCAGGAGGAGTAGGAGGAGGAGTGGCAGCAATCTTCCACTCAAGTTTATCAATTAATCCAAAGCCTAAACCAGTTCTGTTGAGTCCTCTATTCCTTCAGCTCTCAGCAGTAATGACTTCATTAACTTCTTTACTAATAAAATTCTTACTATCAAGGAGAGAATCGGGCCGACCCTTCCTGCCACCATCACTGATGTGATGTTAAACACAGCAGCCCTGAAAGCAACTGTAGGACCAGATGTAAACTTAGAACATTTCTCTCCTGTTGATCTCTCTGAGTTAACTAGAATTATTTCTTCATCTGGATCCTCTAGCTGTCTGTTAGATCTCATCCCAACTAAACTTTTTAAGGAAGTCTTCCCTTTAATTAATACTTCCATATTAGATCAGATCAACCTATCTATTGTAACCAGCTATGTACCGCAGGCTTTTAAAGTGGCTGTAATTAAACCTTCACTTAAAAAGCCGACTCTTGATCAGCTGTTTTAGGAAACTACAGACCAATTTACAACCTGACGTTTATTTCTAAACTCCTTGAAAAAGTTGTTTCAAATCAACTTTGTGATCATTTATAAAGAAATGATCTGTTTGAAGATGTTCAGTCTTTAGAGTTCATCATAGCACAGAAACAGCTCTGGTGAAAGTTACTAACGACCTTTTATTAGCCTCAGATAATGGACTCGTCTCTGTACTTGTTCTTCTGGACCTCAGTGCTGCTTTTGATACGATTGATCATACGATCTTATTACAGAGATTAGAAGACGTTATGAGGATTAAAGGAACTGCATTAGACTGGTTCAAATCCTACTTATCAGATAGATTCCAGTTTGTCCATGTCAACAATGAGTCTTCCAGACAAACAAGAGTTAGTTATGGAGTTCCACAAGGCTCAGTGTTAGGTCCAATACTTTTTACTTTGTACATGCTTCCATTAGGAGATGTCATCAGGAAGCACTGCATCAACTTCCATTGTTATGCAGATGTTATGCAGCTATATCTTTCTATAAAACCAGATGAAACTAATCAGTTAGTAAAACTTGAAGCCTGTCTAAAAGACATAAAGGTCTGGATGACCAAGAACTTCCTGCTTCTAAATTCAGACAAAACAGAAGTTCTTGTACTTGGTCCTAAACACCTCAGAAACTCTTTCTGTAATCACTTAGTTACTCTAGATGACGTTGTCTTGGTCTCCAGCAAAACTGGGAGGAACCTTGGAGTCATCTTTGATGAGGATTTGTCCTTTAGACACCATATAAAGCAAATCTCCAGAACTGCCTTCTTTCATCTACGTAATATTAATAAAATCAGGAAAATCCTTCCTCAGTGTGATGCAGAAAAACTCATTCCTGCGTTTGTTACTTCTAGACTAGATTATTGTAATTCCTTGTTGTTAGGATGTCCAAATTACTCATTAAAACCTGCAGCTGATCCAAAATGCTGCAACAAGAGTACTGACGGGATTTAACAAGAGAGATCATATTTCTCCAGTTTTATTTTCTCTTCACTGGCTTCCTGTGAAATCAAGAATAACATTTAAAATTCTCTTGATGACTTACAAAGCTCTACATGACCAGGCTCCATCATATCTTAGAGATCTTATAGAACCATATAATCCTAGCAGAGCACTTCTCTCTCAGTACGCTGGTCTACTTGTGGTTCCTAGAGTTTCCAGAAGTAGAATGGGAGGCGGAGCTTCAATTTTCAGGCTCCTCCCCTGTGGAACCAGCTCCCAGTTTGTGTTGGAGGGGCAGAAACCCTCTCTAGCTTTAAGATTAGACTCAAAATGTTCCTTCTTGATAAAGCCTATAGTTAGGGCTGGCTCAGGTAGACCTGAACCAACCCTTAGTTATGCTGTTATAGGCCGAGGCTGCTGGGGGACCTCGTTACATGCTGAGCTTCTTTTATTTCCTCCTACTCTTTAACTGACTCATACCTCACCATCTTCTTCTCTCCCATAGTTTCTTCTTATTATCTGTTGTCTCCATTCAGTTTCTTCACTCGTGTAGTTTCTCTTCTTTCTTTTCCAGATGTCCCGTCATGGAGTTGCATGTCTCTGCTCTGTGATTGTCGTCTCCACCAACAGTTCTTCTCTTCTATCTCTATGCTGTCCTTTTCTCTCTCTGCTCTCCTCTCACCCCAACCGGTCGAGGCAGATCCACCTCTGATCCTGGTCCTGTTAACAGATGCTCCGCCCACCTTTGATCCTGGTTCTGTCGGAGGTTTCTTCCTGTTAAAGGGAGTTTTTCTTCCCTCTGTTGGAGGTTTTTCTCCCTTGAAGAGGAGTTTTTCCCTCCTAGCTTATGTGGGAGTTGTTGAATTATTGAATTGTTGGTTTCTCTGTATAATATTGTAAAGTCTTGCTGTAAAGACTTTAATGTGTTAAGTGCCATGAAATAACCCGTGTTGTGATTCGGCGCTATATAAATAAAACTGAATTGAATTGAATAGAACCACATTGTACTCACAGAGCTTATTCTACAAACACTTCATCTTCTGGAACCACATCATCCTCTAGAACCACAGCATCCTCAAGAACTACATCATCCTACCAGAACTTCGTCTAGAACCATATCATCCTCCCAGAACATCTTCTAGAAACACATAATCCTCTAGAACCACATCATCTTCTAGAACCACGGCATTTTTTTAGAACCACGTCATCCTACCAGAACTTCTTCTAGAACCACATCATCCTCTAGAACCACAGCATCCTCAAGAACCACCCCATCCTGCTAGAACTTTTTCGAGAACCACATCATCCTCTAGCATCACGTCATCTTCCCAGAACTTCTTCTAGAACCACATCATCTTCTAGAACCAAATCATCCTCAGAACCACATCATTTTCTAGAAACACTTAATCCTCTAGAACCACGTCACCTTCGAGAACCACATCATCTTCTAGAACCACGTCATCCTACCAGAACTTCTTCTAAAACCACGTCATCCTCTAGAACCACAGCATCCTCTAGAACCACAGCATCCTACCAGAACTTCTTCTGGAACCACATTATCTTCCAGAACCTCATCATCCTCTAGAACCACCCCATCCTCCCAGAACTTTTTCTGGAACCACATCATCCTCTAGCATCACATCATCTTCCCAGAACTTCTTCTAGAACCAAATCCTCCTCAGAACCACATCATTTTCTAGAACCGCATCATCCTCTAGAACCACATCATCTTCTAGAACCGCATCATCCTCTAGAACCACATCATCCTCTAGAACCACATCATCCTCACAGAACTTCTTCTAGAACCACATCATCATCCCAGAACTTCTTCTAGAAACACATCATCTTCTCGAACCGCATCATCCTCTAGAACCACACCATCCTCCCAGAACTTTTTCTCAAACCACATCATCCTCTAGCATCACATCATGTTCCCAGAACTTCTTCTAGAACCACATCATCTTCTAGAACCAAATCATTCTCACAGAACC
Source organism: Brachyistius frenatus (assembly GCF_029030835.1). Classification (NCBI taxonomy): domain Eukaryota; kingdom Metazoa; phylum Chordata; class Actinopteri; family Embiotocidae; genus Brachyistius; species Brachyistius frenatus. The sequence goes on from NW_027210937.1 coordinate 176,655, forward strand.
ACATCATTTTCTAGAACCACATCATCCTCCCAGAACTTCTTCTAGAACCACCTCGTCCTCTAGAACCACATCACCTTCTAAAACCACAGCATCCTCAAGAACCTCATCATCCTCACAGAACTTCTTCTAGAACTACATCATCATCCCAGAACTTCTTCTGGAAACACATCATCCTCTAGAACCACATCACCTTCTAAAACCACATCATTTTCTAGAACCACATCATCCTACCAGAACTTCTTCTAGAACCACATCATTCTCCGGGAACTTATTCTAGAACCACATCATCATCTTAGAACCACATCATCTTCTAGAACCACCTGGTCCTCTAGAACCACATCACCTTCTAAAACCACAGCATCCTCAAGAACCACATCATCCTACCAGAACTTCTTCTAGAACCACATGATCCTCTTGAACCACATCATCCTCCCAGAACTTCTTCTAGAACCACATCTTCTAGAACCGCATTATCCTCTAGAACCACATCATCCTCCCAGAACTTCTTCTAGAACCACATCATCTTCTTAGAACCACATCATCTTCTAGAACCACCTCATCCTCTAGAACCACATCACCTTCTAAAACCACAGCATCCTCAAGAACCTCATCATCCTCCCAGAACTTTTTCTAGAACCACATCATCCTCTAGCATCACTTCATATTCCCAGAACTTCTTCTAGAACCACATCATCTTCTAGAACCAAATCATCCTCACAGAATCACATCATTTGCTAGAACCACGTCATCCTCTAGAACCACATCATCCTCCCAGAACGTTTTCTGGAACCACATCACTTTCTAGAACCGCATCATCCTCTTAAACCACATCATCCTTATAGATCTTCTTCTAGAACCACATCATCCTCCCAGAACGTCTTCTAGAAACACATCATCCTCTAGAACCACATCACCTTCTAAAACCACATCATCTTCTAGAACCACATCATTTTCTAGAACCAAATCATCCTACCAGAACTTCTTCTAGAACCACATCATCCTCTAGAACCACACCATCCTCAAGAACCACATCATCCTACCAGAACTTATTCTAGAACCACATCATCCTCTCGAACCACATCATCCTCCCAGAACTTCTTCTAGAACCACATCATCCTCCCAGAACGTCTTATAGAACCACATCATCCTCTCGAACCACATCATCCTCACAGAACTTCTTCTAGAACCACATCATCCTCTAGAACCACACCATCCTCAAGAACCACATCATCCTACCAGAACTTCTTCTAGAACCACATCATCCTCTCGAACCACATCATCCTCCCAGAACTTCTTCTAGAAACACATCATCCTCCCAGAATGTCTTATAGAACCACATCATCTTCTAGAACCACATCATCCTGTAGAAACACATCATCCTCCCAGAAAGTCTTCTAGAACCACATCACCTTCTAAAACCACATCATCCTCTGGAACCACAGCATCCTCAAGAACCACATCATCCTACCAGAACTTCTTCTAGAACCACATCATCTTCTAGAACCACATCATTTTCTAGAAACACATCATCCTCTAGATCCACATCATCCTCCCAGAACTTCTTCTAGAACCACATCATATTCTAGAACCAAATCATCCTCACAGAACCAAATCATTTTCTAAAACCACATCATCCTACCAGAACTTCTTCTAGAACCACATCATCTTCTAGAACCGCATCATCCGCTAGAACAACACCATCCTCCCAGAACTTCTTCTAGAACCACATTATATTGTAGAACCAAATCATCCTCACAGAACCAAATCATTTTCTAAAACCACATCATTCTCCCAGAACCACACCATCCTCTAGAACAACATCATCCTGATCCAGATTCAACCGTCCTGTTTGATAAAGTTTATAGGTGGACCACACCTCCTCACTAATATCAGAGTTTCTGTCCTTTCCTCGATCGGAGTCTCCGAGAAGTTTCATAAATCTTTCTTCAGATGAGACTGAGATCAAAGAGAAGTGAAGAGCTCTCCGAGGCTTCTGGGATCTTTGAAAATATGACCTCTGACCTTCAGTGAAATAAACCAACACATTCATGTCCAAAGTCAACAGTAACATGAATCAGTCCCTCCAGGAAATCGCGATCTGGCGATCATAATGATCAACACAAATTCAAGCAAACTCTGCAATATCTGCGAGCTTACAATTTTTCCTCAAAAAACGTCATCATCAGAATCTGTGCTAAAAGTATTAAAACATAAAGTAAATCTTTTCAAACAAAACTCTCTTCATTAACAACAATAACTCCTCATTTCAACCAGAAAGTCTCTGCTGCTGTTTTCATCTCCAAATAAAACTCTGTTCACCGGAGGAACAGGAACAAGAGGAGAAACAGGAAGTGACGGGGTTTGTGGGAAATGTGTTCTTCACATTAAAATGATGTGATTAAATGTTTGTGATCAAAGGAAGTGATTCCATATTACTGGATGTTAAATGAGTTTTCTCCACACGTCCAGTTGTCAGAGACGTCTCTTTGTTGGTTTCATCCAGCAGGTCTATGTGTTGAATGAATATGAATTAAACAGCATCTAAAGCTCTTATTTTGACAGCTGATGTAGTCCTTGTTTCTATATTCCAGTTACAGACGGTCTGTTCTGGAAACATACGTAGCTTTTAGGACCTTTTAGGACTTTTTAGGACCTTTTAGGACTTTTCAGGAGCTTTTAGGAACTTTTAGGAGCTTTTAGGACCTTTTTATCGACAGGGTTCTCTAAGTTCAATAAATACATTAAAAATATTAGAACTAAAATATTTCTGATGTGCAGCATGATTATTATCACAGGAAGTGATTACAGATGTATGACTTTATTAGGTACTGATTGAAAAAAATTGCATATTTCTTTCTCAATTTTTTCTAATTCCTGCAATTTTACGGAAAACAGTCATTTAAAACTCCACAAATTATATCGACATTTATAAGAAAATCCACCGCAAAATCAAATACTTTTGATCACAAGAATTACAGAAAAACTTGGGACTGATTAACCAATAAAACCTGGTGCTGTACTCACGTCGCCCCCTAGTGACGGCTGCAGGTCACACTCGGCCGTGGGGCTCAAGTCCTGCCTCATCACCCAGATGGGCTCCTTGGGTTCGTCCGGTGTGTACGGAGACCTCACCGTCCGCGTCTTCACCTCCTCGATGGCCTCCTTGATGTCTTTGATGGCCAGAGAGATGGCGTCCCTCTTCTCCTGACTGTTCCTGACGGAGACGGGCTCCTCTGAAGGACCGGACCTCCCCTGCTTGGCGGCGCTGTGGTTTCTGTCCGGGTTGCTCTGAGAGTCCTGTTGGAGCGCTTCTTCCTGCTGCAGCTCTCCGTCCTCCTCTAAGATGTCCTCTGCAGCTCCGTCCAGACTCTGAGAGCTCAGACTTCCTTTGACCTCGGCGACGATGCTGTCGATGTCCTCCTCCTGGTCGCAGCTGTCTGCGCGCGGGTACGGGGCGAACTCTGCCTCCTTCTCGGGACTGTCCGACTCCCCGTCCGAGCGCTCGTCGTAGTGTCTGAGACGGGAGCCCACCGCCTCCTGCTGCTGGTAGCTGCCCCCCCCCACCGGGCCCTGCTGCTGGTAGCTGCCCCCCCCCACCGGGCCGGCCCTCCTCTGCAGCAGAGACTCCGAGTCGTCGGCTCGTCCTGCTGAAGATGACACGGATGTTGGAGTGTCACAGATCTCCTCGTAAACGTGCTCTGAGAGGGAGTAAATGTCATACGGCTCCGAGTAGGTCTCCAGTCCCCCGTCCCCGCTTTCCCCGCTGTCCCCGCTGTCCAGGCTCCGGCCGGCCGACACGCCGGGCCTCCCCCCGGAGTGGCCGAGCGGCTCGGTGTAGACGTAGTTGGAGTATCCGGCGTTGAGCATCTCCGCCGCGTCCTCTCTGTGATGGAGGACGTCAGCTGACAGTTGGTGCTGGAGCTGCGGAGGATCGTCGGGACGCTGCTCGGCCTCCGCTCTGTCAGTGTACCCCTCGGCTTCGGGCCGGACCCGGAGCTCGTAGTTTCCCGCCCGGTTCTCCGCCTCCGGCTCCAGAGACATGACGAGCAGCCCGTCGTCTCCCTCCACCCGGTCGGTGTGGGTGTGGAAGCCGCTCTCGGTGCTGGCCGAGCGGGCCAGCGCCGAGTCGTCCCTCTCCCGCTCGTCCTCCTGGGCCATCTGGGCGTCGTGCTGCTTCTCCTGCCGGGCCAGGTGTTGAGCTCTCTCTGCCTCTCTCTGCTGCCTCTGCCGGTGCCGCTGCTGCTGGGCTCTGATCCGGGCCTCGCTGTCCCCCTGTCTGCGGTACCGTGTCACCGCGGGTCGGGGGATGGGCTGGACCTGCTGGGACTGAGGGGACTGAGGGGACTGAGGGGACTGAGCTCCCCGCTGCAGCTCCGTGTCCGCTTCCTCCTGCGGTCGGCGCTGCCGGGCTTTGCTGCCAGAACTCGGTCCTGCTGAGGCCTCGCAGCGTCTGTAGCGCTTCTCCTGGTTGCCGTGGTTACGGGAGCGCCCGCCGTGGTTGTTGTGTCGATGGCGAGGAGGACCGTCGGTGTCCTCCATCACCTCCTGGCCGAGCTCCGTCTCCTGGGGGTTCATGGCTGTCGGGCTCAGGCGGGTTCAGAGACGGTTTCAGGAGTCCATCCTCAGCTGCTGCTGGTGGACACTGGGACAAGGAAGGACATGTGAGACACCAGAAGGACAGGACTCTTACTGGGTTTCTTACACAAGAAGTTTTATCATCAGGAAAAACACCAGTCACGTGTCTTTCTCTCTCTGCTGCACCAACTCTTCATCTTCACCCCAAACATCTGGATTCTTCTTCATCATCACAAAGCAACATTCAGTCTCCAGCTGCAGCAGTGCCCCCTACAGGCTGCATGTGCTCATTACACTCCACAAAACAATGCTGACAACAAAAAACACACTGCTGGTGGTCACGTTACCATGACGATGACAGCACAAGAGGACAAGAATGAATTGTAAACATGACAAAATATTTGTGTTCATAAAACTATCAAAAACAAATGAAAATCAAACAACAGACTCAGATGATGAAAGCAGCAACAAACACCGTAAATGTTCTCTAATGACCGTTTGAATATTATCATGTTTATTAGTGAAAAATTGACATCACATAAATCCATATTTAATTAAAAAATAGACCAACTTCAAATTCAAAATGAAAGAAAAACATTTCTCTGTTTAAACGTTTGATATCTTGTCTTTGCTCTGATATGAGTGAAGGTGATTTGAAATGACTTGCAGTTTGTTTGGAACATGTTTGACGTGTAATCTATGTTGTATCACCTGTTGCTGTCAGCTGGTCGTAGTGAGGTCACAGCTCACTCACATCCTCTGATGTTCTCCTTAGAACCACCTAGAACCCAAACAGAACAAAGTCCAGTTACAACGTCAGATGATTTAGTCAGGAACATAAAACTACGTTCAATATGAGGGAAGAAAATCAGCAAAGAAAGAAAGACGAGAGGAAGAAGAGAAGTCCTCTTCATCTTCATCATCCTCTTCTTCATCATCATCATCTTCACGCACACAAAACACACAGACACACGCACGCACACGCACACACCCGCTCGCTCGCACACACGCACGCACACACGCAAATATAAATGAAATATAGATGAAATTAAGATGAAATATAGATGAAATATAGATGAAATAAAGATGAAATGTAGATGAAATAAAGATGAAATATAAATGACATATAGATGAAATATAGATGAAATAAAGATAAAATAAAGATGAAATATAGATGAAATATAGATGAAATAAAGATGAAATAAAGACGAAATATAGATGAAATAAAGACGAAATATAGATGAAATATAGATGAAATAAAGATGAAATAAAGACGAAATATAGATAAAATAAAGACGAAATATAGATGACCTGGTGCTGAATTGTTGGGACGAGGACTTTTAAAGCACCTCCACTCTACGACACAATGTTTAGAAATCTTTCATCATCCATCATGAGTTCAGTCGTTTTCTTTACAATCTGACAGTTTGATGCTGAAATGATTTAAACTCTCTTTACAAATTAACTTTAACCTTCATGTATTTTATGATTGTTCATAAACTAATATTTCCACTGTGTGTTTGTCTTTGTCCAGCAGGAGGATGATTGACGGGAGCCAGCTGGATCAGAAGATCCACGCTGCATCAAACCAGAAGGATATTCGTACTTCATCTCCACACACGGCCACATACTGCCCCCTGGTGGTGGTGACACATAACACACCATCTGACCTGAGGATGGATGAACTGAATCACTGACTGATCCGGTTTTCATGTCTCATTTTTCCATCAGCAATATTCTTTAAATTAAAGATAACTTTTCTTGACTTGAACCAACATGAGTGCATGTTAAGGTTAGAGGAAGAGATTAGTTTGGGTTAAACATTAAAGGCTTAAAGGCTCTCATGATGTATGCATTGACTTTTTCTATATTTTGCGAAGACTCTGATCTTGGACGACCTGACAGGAAGTGGTCATGTGATCAGTGGACGGACGGACCTCCTCTGGACATCAGTCAGGACGATGTCCTGCTGAAGCTGCACTTCAACACAGAGGAGCTTTGGTTCCATAAATATACCGTCTATGTTCAGATAGAACTGATGTTCAGGCGTGTTGACAATGATCCTCTGGCACAGCGCCACCATGTGGTCAAAGTCTGTGTAACACAGCAGCAAACATTTAATGGGAGTTACAGCCAGCATTGATCAGAAGAGACAGAACATCATGGGGAGGCTGCCACATCATCATGACTCCTCACCTCCTGTCCTCTTCCAGACTGGTTGTCACGGTAACCACAGTGTAATTGCTCTCTGTGGGAGGTTAGATGAGGAAGTGACCTCTCCAGGGGGCTTCAGAGTCCTCCACCTAGAAAAGCACATCACTTCCTGCCCTTTACCGAACGCCAGAAAACTGTGTGTGTGTGTGTGTGTGTGTGTGTGTGTGTGTGTGTGTGTGTGTGTGTGTGTGTGTGTGTGTGTGTGTGTGTGTGTGTGTGTGTGTGTGTGTGTGTGTGTGTGTGTGTGGAGGAGGTGGGGGGGGGGGGTTCCATATCAGTCTGTTCGTGTTCAATTAAAGTTGTGATTGTCCTATCATCTCGTGTGTCTTAGTGGTCATTACTGCACGTGTCACACTTCACTCACACACACACACACACTCACTCACTCACACATAGACACACACACACACACTCACACACACACACACACACACACACACACACACACACACACACACACACACACACACACACACACACACACACACACACACACACACACTCACTCACACATACACACACACTCACACACTCACACACACACACACACTCACACACACACACACGCTCACGCTCACACTCACTCACACATACACACACACACACACACACACACACACACACACACACACACACACACTCACACTCACACACTCACTCACTCACACACACACACACACACACACTCACTCACTCACACACACACACACACACACACACACACACTCACTCACTCACTCACTCACTCACTCACTCACTCACTCACTCACACACACACACACACACACACACACACACACACACACACACTCACTCACTCACTCACTCACTCACTCACTCACTCACTCACTCACTCTCACACACACACACACACACACACACACACACACAATAGATTTAAACTATCAGGACCCGCAAGTTTAAATGAGATGTCATGTTTTCAGTCGTCATTCACTCCAGCCGAGTGACAGCAGAACGTCAAGAGACACCACAAATATTCTGTACACACATCCTACAGACTGGATATAAAACTACAGACTAGATATAAAACTACAGACTGGATCTAAAACTACAGACTAGATATAAAACTACAGACTAGATATAAAACTACAGACTGGATACGAAACTACAGACTGGATACGAAACCACAGACTGGATATGAAACTACAGACTGGATACGAAACTACAGACTGGATACTAAAATTACAGACTGGATACGAAACTACAGACTGGATACAAAACCACAGACTGGATATAAAACCACAGACTGGATCTAAAACTACAGACTGGATATGAAACTACAGACTGGATATAAAACCACAGACTGGATCTAAAACTACAGACTGGATATAAAACTACAGACTGGATATAAAACCACAGACTGGATCTAAAACCACAGACTGGATATGAAACTACAGACTGGATATGAAACTACAGACTGGATCTAAAACCACAGACTGGATATAAAACCACAGACTGGATATAAAACTACAGACTGGATATAAAACCACAGACTGGATATGAAACTACAGACTGGATATGAAACTACAGACTGGATATAAAACCACAGACTGGATCTAAAACCACAGACTGAATCTGAAACTACAGACTGGATATGAAACTACAGACTGGATCTAAAACTACAGACTGGATCTAAAACTACAGACTGGATACAAAACAACAGACTGGATACAAAACTACAGACTGGATACAAAACTACAGACTGGATCTGAAACTACAGACTGGATCTGAAACTACAGACTGAATATAAAACTACAGACTGGATACTAAAATTACAGACTGGATACTAAAATTACAGACTGGATACGAAACTACAGACTGGATATAAAACTACAGACTGAATATAAAACTACAGACTGGATATAAAACTACAGACTGGATATAAAAGTGTTCGTAGCTTCAGGTCTGTAAAATGGTTCTGATCCAGAAGTGTCTTCAGCTGCAATACCAGCGAGTGCCACTAGAGGTCGGCTCCAAAAAGCCTCCGGCTCCATAGACTCCCATTCAACTTCTCTCATCAAATCCAAAGTGAATAAAATGTGTCCATCAGTTATCTCGGTGTTGTTAGCTAAAGTCACTCCTTCTTCTTAGTTTTCTGGAGGTCCATCTGAAAATAATCCCTCATTCATTAGAAAAGAAGATTCAAGAAGACCTGTTTTTGGGGGCGTGTCTGTTTGATTGACAGGCCTGTGGTCCAGTCAGGTTACAGCTATCGGTGGGTGGGACGTAGTATCGTCAGGTTTCCGATCAGATCGGTCAGATCCACCTCTGGCTCCTCCCCTAGCTCGTCCAAATATGGTCACTTCCTGCTCCAAACCGCTCCGAACTAGTAAAGATGGTGACGGAGAGAAAGAGTCAGCCTCCACCCGTCAGCCAGTTATCTGGTTATTTCTAAACTGGTAGTTGTAAGATAAACCTTCGATGGTCCAATCAGACATTCACAAGTTAAACTGTTCATGTAAAGTCATTAAAATGTTATTAAAGGGAAGACGGCAAATTATTTTACCAACAGAAAACAGTTGGAAAGTCTCAACTCTGAATATTATTTAGTCAGATTTATATTTGAATTAACTTTATGGAAGTCAGGTTTACAACTCAGAAATCTGTGTCATGTTTTTACCATGAATATTAATAACAGCTCAGGTCGGTGGTAGAGAACCGTCTCAGCAGGTGGTCGGACCCAAACACACATCAGCTGTTGGTCTGGTTCTAAAACCTGGAACTATCACGTGGTTTTTCTCATTAACCAGAACAATGCAGACAAATTTCAGACTGAGAAAACAGACTGAGAGCAGCTCTTCATCCTGCACCAGTGAGGAAGAGGAAGATACACAACCGATCACAGATGAAGAAGAACAAGCCCAGAACCGGGCCACGTTCAAGGACAGAAACACAGAACTGAACCAAGTTATGATCTGATGCTGCTCGCACAGTGATGTCATCAGAGTCCTCCAGGACAGAGGAGGAGGAGGAGGAAGAGGAAAATGAAGAAGAGGAAGAAGATGAGGAGGCAGAGGAGGAGGAAGAGGAAGAAGATGAGGAGGAGGAAGAGGAAAATGAAGAAGAGGAAGAAGATGAGGAGGCAGAGGAGGAGGAAGAGGGAGAGGAAAATGAAGAAGAGGAAGAAGATGAGGAGGAGGAGGAAGAGGAAGAAGAGGAGGAGGAAGATGAGGAGGGAGAGGAAAATGAAGAAGAGGAAGAAGATGAGGAGGCAGAGGAGGAGGAAGAGGAAGAAGAGGAAAATGAAGAAGAGGAAGATGAGGAGGAGGCAGAGGAGGAGGAAGAGGAATAAGAGGAGGAGGAGGAAGAGGAAAATGAAGAAGAGGAAGAAGATGAGGAGGCAGATGAGGAGGAAGAGGAGGAGGAGGGAGAGGAAAATGAAGAAGAGGAAGAAGATGAGGAGGAGGAGGAAGAGGAAGAAGAGGCAGAGGAGGAGGAAGAGGAAGAAGAGGAAGAGGAGGGAGAGGAAAATGAAGAAGAGGAAGAAGATGAGGAGGCAGAGGAGGAGGAAGAGGAAGAAGAGGAAGAGGAGGGAGAGGAAAATGAAGAAGAGGAAGAAGATGAGGAGGCAGAGGAGGAGGAGGTGCTCAAGTATTCAGAAGTTTATTTGTGTTTGAAAGATTTATTTTGAAGAACATGTTTTCTTGTGATGAATCTATAAAGACCGTCTCTGTTGAAGATGTTTTAAATGTGAGCGGCTCCATGAGTCTGGGTCGGGCAGTACAACATGTACAGAACTTTACTGCTCATAAATAATAATGAAGATGTGTCTGTTTTCTATGTTTCTGTGTTTTCATCAGAAAAAGCTGAACATCAACAGGAGCTTCATTCAAACCCATTTCGAGTAAATCCACTTCTCTACCAGATCCTGCTGCACCGCACCGAGCCGGAACCAACCCGCAGCATCTGACAACAACAAGCAGAACCTACGGTTCTGCAGCAGCTGATTGGATCAGACGCAGGAGGCATGACGAGCAGAACCGAGCAGGCCACACCGGACCGAGGCAGCCCCTCCGGGTTCTGCACCTGCCAACAACAGGGCCTCAGTGGGCCCATCCATCCCGGCACAGCCCGCTACAAAGCGTCGCGTTCAGCACCGGAGGTTCTGCCGTTTCTGTCCGTCTGAATCCGGTGATTCCCGTTAACGGCGTCGTTTTCTGTCCCGTAGCCACTCCTCAAACATACAGCCCACCGAGCGGCGTGTCCGCAGCTCACAACCGGCACCGCCTGCACAGATGTCCGCAGCTCGGTCCACCGATCTGTCGGCTCCCACACAGCCCAACCGAACTGAACCGAACCGGAGACTCACCTGCTTCCAGGACGGATGTTTTACAGGCTGGAGGTCCGCTCCGCCGCGCCGTCCTCCATCTTCCCTGTAGCGGCTGTTGTGTGTGTGTGTGTGTGTGCGCGTGTGTGTGTGTGTGTGCGTGTGTGTGAGTGTGTGTGCGTGTGTTCTCAGCCTCCCGGCCCCTCCCTCTTCACACCGCCATCATCATCATCATCATCATCATCAGAGCACAACAAACAGCCTGTCCTCTGTTCACGGTTCTGATGCAGACAAATAATCATCAAACACAAATAATAATCAAGAAATTTATTCATCAGTATTTATTTTTTAAAGTATTTTTTTATTTACCTTATTTCACTCGTGTTGTTGTTGTTGTGTGTTTTAATGAAAATGTATTTATTCATAAACATCAACAATATTAATAAAATGCTTTTCAAATTTCCTTCATTTCTTTTTTGTATTTTTTTCAAATATTTGCCTTAAAGACATTTAAAACATGTAAATGTGAAACAGATTTCACTCCTTCCCACCCTCACAGTCCTTCAGAACCTGCTCCAGTTGATTCAGTCAGAGCTGCCGTCACCATGGTGACGAGCATGTTCCCCTGCTGTTCCTGTGACTGTCAGGTGATGAGTGCATGAGCCTCAGTTTAAAAGAGAAAACTGGTCAGATGTGAATGAGGTCAGCGGGACCCTGAGCAGGTCAAAGGTCAGCAACTGCAGCAGTCTCCTCTGGGCTCCATCGTTACATCACATGTTTGGACTGCTTCACCTGCTGCTTAAACTTTATATAGCTACAGAAAAATACCTCCCTCCCCCCATCACCATGGTGACCAGGTTTCAGCATTGTCACTCTGACACACACCAGTCTGGCTTCTTCTCCGTTAAACACCTGTGATCAAAAAGAAGGAGAACATCTATGGACTTTAAAAATCACACTGAATCTGAACAGAAAGTGTAAAATGTGGTGAGAAGAAGCTGAACTCTGGTGACTCCTCTGTGGTTCAGATCCGATGTGACCCAGTCAGTCACCATCTTCTTCAGCTCTACATGTTGGACTGCACTGCTTCAGGTCAAAGGTCACCTAAAAGAGACTTGATGGAAAGTGACCTTTGACCAACATCCTTCAGTCCCTGAGTGTTTGTGCTTCATCCAGCGATCCGATTCTCCTCACTCCTCTCGGTGCTCCTTCCATCCTCTAAACATGCTGCAGGTCCTTCAGCCTCATCGAACACATAGATTTTATAACGTTTGATCAACTTTGATTCATTCTATTCATATGAAAATAGCTGACGACCTCTGTGATGTCCAGACTGATTTCTAATGTTCAGTTCTGTTGAAGCAACGAACTCTAAAATTCTCTAAGAAATTCTCTTTCTCTCATTATTGTGACATTTAGCAAAAGTTAAATAATGTTGGTAATCCTAACGGACCTGAAACAGGAGAGGTTTAGTCGGATTTAACTTCAGACAGTGAGGAAAAAAGTGTTGTGTGTCTTTTTGCAGTGTATGTAAACTTCTGGTTTCAACTGTACTGCATGCTACAGTACATACTACATGCAACAGTACATACTACACGCTACAGTACATACTACACGCTACAGTACATACTGCAGTACATACTACATGCAACGGCACATACATTACACACTACAGTACATACTACACGCTACACCCTACAGTACATACTACACGCAACAGTACATATTACACACTACAGTACATACTACACACTACAGTACATACTACACGCTACACTACACGCTACGCTACATACTACACTACATACTACATGCTACAGTACATACTACACACTACAGTACATACTACACTACATACTACATGCTACAGTACATACTACATGCTACAGTACATACTATTCACGGGACACTGCAGTCCGTAGCGTGACATTTGACAAAAAGAAAAAGGATGTGATTTGGAATGCGCACGCTTCTTCCATTTGGGGGCGGAGCATTAGCTCCATCTTCCATGGTGCAAAGGATTGTGGGTCAGAGTAGTCGAGTTGCATGCTGTAAAATCCGACCGGATGTAGTAGAACATCCTGGTACTTCTGGGATACTACGTTTAACATACCGAGTACTGGGACACTGAATATCTGGTCGTATGGATGGTGGGTCAGTGTGGACAGTTTCACGAGGCCCCGCCCCCCTTCCCCCGCTGACCAATAAAAGCAGCAGCTGGGTATGAACAGATGATCTTTATTTTATTGGTAAGCAGAAGACAGAACACAGAAAGTGAAGATAAAATCCTTCCACTATAAATAAATACACATGAATGAGATGAGATTATTGTTCCAGTGATGACAACCCAAGAATAAGTTAGAAAAACAGAAGCTACATTATTGGTTTTAAAAGCTTGTTGAACCTTTAAAAAGAACGTTTCTGCATAGATCGTCTCGTGTTCAAAGCGTGTTGGTCTGCAGGATGTTCACAGCTCTGATAGAACCAAAAGAAGACACGGCTCAAAGACTACCGATGGTCCTGGACACGGAGACGTCTCGCCATCCCCCGGAGGACACGGAGACGTCTCGCCGTCCCCCGGAGGACGAGCTGAGGACAACACACACATATGGAAGCACATGAGGAGGGTGAGATGGAGCAGTGACCTCCAGATACGTCCAATGTCTCGGCCACAGGGAGGCGGAGTCAGTGAGCATGCAGTGCAGATCATACGACAGTGTCACGTACGTGGGGGTCATGTATGTTCACGTGCGTGGGGTCATGTATGTTCACGTGCGTGGGGTCATGTATGTCATGTAAGTAACACAGAAGGAAAGAAGTACCAACAGCAGCACACATGACCCTGTTCACAGAGCTCATCGTCCTCCATCACTGTCAGAACCAGAAGCGCTGTGGTGGGCGGAGCCATCAGTTCACCTACACGCCATAGTGGGCGGGGCCATAGTTTCACCTCCCACATGACTGACGTGATGGATTCTGCATGTTACAGCTTTAAAGGAGCTACAAATCATTTCTCCCCGCACCCCTGACCCCTGACCTCTGACCTCTGACCTCCGTCCTGATGTAGAGGTGACATGAAGCAGGTAGACATGACTGGCGTCTCAGTCCTCTGACTGGACGCACACACCAACGTCTTAACGTGTCCGGTCGGTGGTACTGATGCTGAACACGTGTAAGCCGTGTTACACGCATCACCTGAAGCAGCGGTTCCAGTTTTTAAGTCTGCACACGCCAATCAGAAGGAAGAGACGTGACGAGAACACGGAGCGGACGGGAGGATCAGCTGTTCACGAGAAGAACGCTTCATCGTGTCCTCCGGGAGATGTTTTCTACAACAGCTGTAATGTTGTTGTCGAGCGGCAAAACCCATCGAACAAAGACTGCTGCTCCGTCGTCATGACAACACTCATCATGACAACGGCGTGTAGCACCAGAGAAGTCACGCCCTCCTTCAGCGACCGCTAACCTGCTAACGCTAACACCTCTCTGCTCTGGACTCCGGCTCGAAGACCGGCAGGCTGTGACCTTTGACCTTTCAGAGAGCAAAAAGTCTTAGCAACTCTTTTTGGCTTTGTGTTGCTGTAACGTCGCTACATCGTCAGGACGTCCGAAGGGCCGAGAGAACCGACGGAGAACATGAGGTTCATAAACGGACCTTCAGAATGGAAATCTAAAAACCTTAAAAACAAACAGGAGTCTGGTTGTGCTTTAAACAACCTGGACAGGAAGTGATTCAATCAGCAACTATAAAGAATTAAAACTACTTCCTGTCACATGACAGTTCACTTCCTTTGATAGTAACAGTTTCATTGAATTATATTCTTCCTTTTAATTATATCTATGTCACCAACACGCCCCTTTTAAAGTCCAGATATCCATAAAGGCAGCGCCCACTGACATCTCCAGATCAATAAAACTGTTACCATGAAAAGAAACCACATATGGTGATTATTAATGTTGTTTTTACAGCTGATTAAATGGAGGTAAAATATTTATATATTATTGTGTGTTTTGGACCCTGCTCTGACCTTTGACCTACCGCAGCCTCATTTCTCTACAGAACACCTGTCAGGTGACCTCTGACCTGACCCACCTGAACGAAGCAGAGTGTCTGTGGCAGGTTTCCATTCTGAAGGAGAAGAACATCCCATAATCATCCTCCTCTCTACCAGGAACCTAAAGTCACTGCACGAAGAAGGATGAGTCGGCACTACGGGTCGGCGAGCCGGTCTACCGGGTCTAAAGCAGCTCCTGGGCCGAGCGGTCCCTCTCTCAGGACTGCAGGCCGACGACGGTGTCCAACCACTTCCTGTACGCCAGGGCGAAGCGTCTCTGCTCGGGGGGGCAGCGGCCGTCCAGGACGCTGCAGACGAAGCGGTGCTCGGAGGGCAGGGTGGGGGGGCCGGGCAGCGGGACGCCCCTCTTCAGACGCTTGCTGTCATGCGGGTCGGGCGGGGTCACCCCGTCCACCTCCATCGGTTCAGTACCGTACCTCTGTCCGTTCAGCCCCTCCCCCTCGCCGCCACACACCTCCGGCACGCCCGGCTCGCTGTTACCGTGCTGGACCGACTCCCCGTCTCCTCGGCTGCTCTGCCGCTCCGCCCTCCACTGGTGCCACAGGTAGAAGACATGCCGCCTGGCGGGAGGGAGGAGGGGGCACACTCAGTACTGTACTCTAGAAGTGTACACATTCATTATAAACAGTCTGTCAATCAAACAGACACGCCCCCAAAAACAGGTCTTCTGCAGATGTTACGTTGCCACCGTGTTGAAACAGAAGTCTGATGATAACAGTGAGAACCGGTTCTCCGTCTCACCTGTGGCTCCACAGAGTTTCGTGTCCGGGGAACGACCGGATGAGGTCGGAGCACAGCTCCATCTCCTGGTGGAAGAGCTGGAGGACCGTGTTGAAGCTGAGCGGCCCCCCCTCCCCCGCTGCCTCCGCCCCAGACACCTCCCCATTAGTCTGAGCAGCGCTGTGTGGGCGAGGACTGCTGCCGAGGGCGGAGCTGGACCACAGCTGGGAGGAGCAGGTGGTGGTGGGAGATGACGGAGGCGGGCGCAGCTTGGTGATCAGCTCCTTGAGCAAGAACTGCCGGTAGTGGAAGCCGCTGTGGTCGGAGACGTGCATGGACACCCAGAGACGCATGGAGGACAGCTCGTCATGGAAGACCTGCAGAGACACGGAGGAAGACGACAGACATTAGACGTCTTCAGTCCCTCCAGGGTTTGAGAGATTTTTTCAAAAATATTGATGTAATTTGTGGAGTTTTAAATGAGGTTTTTTTTATGTAAAATTGAAGGAATTAGAAAAAATTGCAAGTTGTAAAAGAATTTTTTTTTTCATCACTACCTGATAAAGTAAAAATCTGTAATCACTTCCTGTGATAATAATCCTGCTGCACATCAGAAATATTTTAGTTCTCATCTTTTTTAATGTATTTATTGAACTTAGAGAACCATGTAGATAAAAGGTCCTAAAAGTTCCTAAAAGGTCCTAAGAGCTCCTAAAAGGTCCTAAAAGCTCCTAAAAGGTCCTAACAGCTGCGTATGTTTCCAGAACAGAGCGTCTGTGACTGGAATATAGAAACAAGGACTACATCAGCTGTCAAAATAAGAGCTTTAGATGTTGTTTAATTCATGTTCATTCAACACATAGACCTGCTGGATGAAACCAACAAAGAGACGTCTCTGACAACTGGACGTGTGGAGAAAACTCATTTAACATCCAGTAATATGGAATCACTTCCTTTGATCACAAACATTTAATCATCATTTTAATGTGAAGAACACATTTCCCACAAACCCCGTCACTTCCTGTTTCTCCTCTTGTTCCTGTTCCTCCGGTGAACAGAGTTTTATTTGGAGATGAAAACAGCAGCAGAGACTTTCTGGTTGAAATGAGGAGTTCTTGTTGTTAATGAAGAGAGTTTTGTTTGAAAAGATTTACTTTATGTTTTAATACTTTCAGCACAGATTCTGATGACAACGTTTGTTGCGAAAAAAAAAAAAAAAAAAAATCACCAGAATTTAACAAAATTGCAAGCTGCCGCAAATATTGCTGGAAATTTTCTTGAATTTGTGTTAATTATTGTGATCAAACATTGTGATTTCCTGGAGGGGTTCATGAATAAAGATGTCTGTGTTCCTGGTAGACGTGTGTGACTCCCACCTTTACGTTGCTTTTGGCCATCTGCTGCAGCACCCAGATGCGATGCGACCAGGCGTTGTAGTTGCTAGGGTAACGGCAGGCGGCGTCGGAGCACACCTTCATCTCCTGGTGGAGCGTCCTGGCCAGATGCTCACTGAGCTGCTGGCTCCTCTCGGCGTCGGCCGGCTCCGCTTCACCCTGCTGCTGGTTCTTGTTGGGGCCCACTGCAGAGCACTGATGCAGGATCTGCTGCAGGACCCAGCGTCTGCACGGAGATACCGACGGGGAGGTGAGAGCAGGATTACACCTCCATCTGTCTCTGATGGTCCCAGGTCAGGAGCTCCTCACCGGTCCCAGGTCAGGCCTTCATGATGGTGTCTGATGAGCTCTCACTTTATCTCTGCTGTCAAATCTATCTTATTATAATAATAAGGCCTCTACATGCTAAAAACACAGATCATGTTTCGAGCTCATTAACATATTAAACTTACCTGTGTTCTACCTGCATGAATAGATTCTTCATTATAATTGTATTTACAGTGGGTACGGAAAGTATTCAGACCCCTTCAAATGTTTCACTCTTTGTTTCATTGCAGCCATTTGCTAAAATCAAAAAAGTTCATTTTATTTCTCATTAATGTACACTCAGCACCCCATCTTGACAGAAAAAAACAGAAATGTAGAAATTTGTGCAAATTTATTAAAAAAGAAAAACTGAAATATCACATGGTCATAAGTATTCAGACCCTTTGCTGTGACACTCATATTTAACTCACATGCTGTCCATTTCTTCTGATCCTCCTTGAGATGGTTCTACTCCTTCATTGGAGTCCAGCTGTGTTTAATTAAACTGATTGGACTTGATTAGGAAAGGCACACACCTGTCTATATAAGACCTTACAGCTCACAGTGCATGTCAGAGCAAATGAGAATCATGAGGTCGAAGGAACTGTCCAAGGAGCTCAGAGACAGAGTTGTGGCAAGGCACAGATCTGGCCAAGGTTACAAAATAATTTCTGCAGCACTCAAGGTTCCTAAGAGCACAGTGGCCTCCATAATCCTTAAATGGAAGAAGTTTGGGACGACCAGAACTCTTCCTAGACCTGGCCGTCCAGCCAAACTGAGCAATCGTGGGAGAAGAGCCTTGGTGAGAGAGGTAAAGAAGAACCCAAAGATCACTGTGGCTGAGCTCCAGAGATGCAGTAGGGAGATGGGAGAAAGTTCCACAAAGTCAACTATCACTGCAGCCCTCCACCAGTCGGGGCTTTATGGCAGAGTGGCCCGACGGAAGCCTCTCCTCAGTGCAAGACATATGAAAGCCCGCATAGAGTTTGACAAAAAACACATGAAGGACTCCCAGACTATGAGAAATAAGATTCTCTGGTCTGATGAGACCAAGATTGAACTTTTGGCGTTAATTCGAAGCGGTATGTGTGGAGAAAACCAGGCACTGCTCATCACCTGCCCAATACAATCCCAGCAGTGAAACATGGTGGTGGCAGCATCATGCTATGGGGGTGTTTTTCAGCTGCAGGGACAGGACGACTGGTTGCAATAGAAGGAAAGATGAATGCGGCCAAGTACAGAGATATCCTGGAAGAAAACCTCTTCCAGAGTGCTCTGGACCTCAGACTGGGCCGAAGGTTCACCTTCCAACAAGACAACGACCCTAAGCACACAGCTAAAATAACAAAGGAGTGGCTTCGGAACAACTCTGTGACCATCCTTGACTGGCCCAGCCAGAGCCCTGACCTAAACCCAATGGAGCATCTCTGGAGAGACCTGAAAATGGCTGTCCACCAACGTTCACCATCCAACCTGACGGAACTGGAGAGGATCTGCAGGGAAGAATGGCAGAGGATCCCCAAATCCAGGTGTGGAAAGCTTGTTGCATCATTCCCAAGAAGACTCATGGCTGTACTAGTTCAAAAGGGTGCTTCTACTCAATACTGAGCAAAGGGTCTGAATACTTATGACCATGTGATATTTCAGGTTTTCTTTTTTAATAAATTTGCACAGATTTCTACATTTCTGTTTTTTTCTGTCAACATGGGGTGCTGAGTGTACATTAATGAGAAATAAAATGAACTTTTTTGATTTTAGCAAATGGCTGCAACGAAACAAAGAGTGAAAAGTTTAAAGGGGTCTGAATACTTTCTGTACCCACTGTAGAAGATATGCATGTCTCTGTACAGAAACCATAAACTCCATGAATATTATGGCACTTTTCCTTAAATGATAGCAGTGGTTCCGTCTTTGTTTTTTATGACATCACTTCCTCCTCAGCAGCCGTGAACGCTGCTGATTCATGCGACACTGAACTGATGGAGAATGCGACGGACGTTTCCCGCCTCGTTCATAATAACCTACTTTTCTGAACTTGACTGATGTAAACAGACGTGTCATCAGCAGCTCTCACCGGTGGATCCAGGTCTCTGGGCTCTTGGGGAACTTGGTGAGGGCCAGCTTGCCCAGGTACAGGTCCTTCTCTGGGCTCAGAGCTCCAACCTGCAGCAGCTCCTTCCTGCAACCACCAGACCATGACAACACGGTGCACAGACACACATGAGGGGTGACGGTGAGGAGTAATGGTGGCGGGTGACGGTGAGGAGTGACGGGAGGAGTGACGGTGAGGAGTGACGCGAAAAGTGACGGTGAGGAGTGAGGTGAGGAGTGACGCGAGGAGTGACGGTGAGGAGTAATGGTGGTGGGTGACGGTGAGGAGTGACGGTGAGGAGTGACAGCGGGGGGGTGACGTGGGGAGTGACGGTGGGGGGAGGGGGGTGAAGGTGAGGAGTGACGGTGGGGGGGTGACGTGGGGAGTGACGGTGAGGGGGTAACGGTGAGGAGTGACGGTGAGGAGTGACGGTGGGGGGGGGGGGGGGGGGGTGAGGAGTTACGGCGAGGAGTGACGTGGGGAGTGACGGTGGGGGGGTGAGGAGTCACGGTGGGGGGGGTGACGTGGGGAGTGACGGCGGTGGGGGTGACGGTGAGGAGTTACGGTGAGGAGTAACGGTGGTGGGTGACGGTGAGGGTGACGCGAGGAGTGAGGCGAGGAGTGATCGTGAGGAGTTACGGTGGCGGGTGACGGTGAGGAGTGGTGCGAGGAGTGACCATGAGGAGTGACCGTGAGTGACGGCGAGGAGTGACGGTGAGGAGTGACGCAAGGAGTGACCGTGAGGAGTTACGGTGAGGAGTGACGCGAGGAGTGACACAAGGAGTGAGATATGACCTTTATTTAACCAGGTAGAATCAATTGAGAACCAATTCTCATTTACAATGATGACCTGTCATTTGATTTTTTTTTTTGATTTTTTGATTTGATTTTATTACACTTTATTAATCCCCGAGGGGAAATGTCTTCACTACAGCAGGGGGGCTCTCAGGGGGGAGATGCTGCAGCAGGCTGCCACGACCGCGGCGCCAGGTAACCTGACCTGAGGTGCATGTTGTTGGATGATGGGAGGAAGCCGGAGAACCCGGAGAGAACCCACGCAAGCACAGGGAGAACATGCAAACTCCGCACAGAAAGGCCCAGGACCGGATTCGAACCCGGAACCTTTTTGCTGTGAGGCGACAATGCTAACCACTGCACCACCGTGCCGCCCCGATGAGGAGAGGAGTGACGCGAGGAGTGACCGTGAGGAGTGACGCGAGGAGTGAGGTAAGGAGTGAGGAGAGGAGTGAGGAGAGGAGTACCTGACGTTCCAGGCGGTGGTGAAGTCCGGGTTGAGCAGCAGCAGTGTGCAGGTGATGTCCACGAGAGCTGAGAGACACCAGCTGTTAGTGGATCATGTTTTACACAGGCAGCAGAAATATGGGACAACATCATGGTGCGTTCACAAGCAACTGGGAAATGGGAACGCTCTGACCTCCGCGTGGGAGGAGTCACCTATCGGTCTGACGTCTCTGAACATGGAAACATCAAAGATGGCCACCACTGTGCTTTCTACGACACGTAGAAATGTCATGTACCAATAATAAAGATGTGTGATGGGTCTCCATGGCGATGAAGCGGTTGTTCGTCACTCTTCTGTACTCTACTCTACTTCTGTTGCCTCAGCTGGGAAGTCGGCTGTTTCCAAATCTGAACTTTCCCAGCGAGCCTGAACGCACCACAAGGATCCACTTCATCCCACCAACTAAATAATCAGCAAATACATGAAACACGTGACAAAAGCTGATCATATTTACAGATTAAAAGAAGAAGTCTGTTACTGTCAGCTGGTTTTCATGAAGAAAACAAATCAGCAGCAATAAATTAACATTAAAAATTCATGTCAGCAGGTGATTTGCTGCCACTGAAGAAGCAGAATGAAAGCGGGCAGGGTCCAGGTGAGGAGCTGGAGGAACACCTGAGCAAGTGGGCAGCATCACTTCCTGTCTCTGCTCACACACTCATGTTTCAGTCAAACAGCTGATAGGAGAGGAAGATAAAACCCTGAGGAGTAACTGCTCCAAACTTCATCTGATCGTCACCGGTTCCCGAGCTCCTCGTGTTTCTGTGTTCTGGTGCGTCTACAATGTTTAAAACACCTGAAACTTCAGAGCGAACATCAAACATTGTGAAACGTTTCCGTGTGTCGTCATGTTGGAGAACCCTGTTACCATGGCGACACAGTTTGGATCATTAGAAGTGACCGTTTGTCTTCAGCCGGTCGGAGGACGGAGACGTCTCCAGGGTCGTTGCTTCATGGTCTCAGTCCTCCTAATGTCCACGGAGAAATCACAGACCTCCAGAACACTGAACAAACACCAGGAACCAGGAACTGATGATGAAGATGAAGATGAAGTGTGTACCAGTTACTCATCAGGGTTTGATGTTCCAGCTGCAGTGTCAGAACCCACCGGTCCAGCTGGCCCAGGTCGGTGTGTGTGTGTGTGTGTGTGTGTGTGTGTGTGTGTCTGTGTGTGTCTGTGTGTGTCTGTGTGTGTCTGTGTGTGTGTGTGTGTGTGTGTGTGTGTGTCTGTGTGTGTGTCTGTGTGTGTGTGTGTGTGTGTGTGTCTGTCTGTCTGTGTGTGTGTGTGTGTCTGTCTGTCTCTGTGTGTGTGTCTCTGTGTGTGTGTGTCTGTCTCTGTGTGTCTGTCTCTGTGTGTGTGTGTGTGTGTCTCTGTCTCTGTGTGTGTGTGTGTGTGTCTCTGTGTGTGTGTGTGTGTCTGTGTGTGTCTCTGTGTGTGTGTGTCTCTGTGTGTCTGTGTGTCTCTGTGTGTGTGTGTCTGTCTGTGTGTGTGTGTGTGTGTCTCTGTATCTGTGTGTGTCTGTCTGTCTCTTTGTGTGTGTCTCTGTGTGTGTGTCTCTGTGTGTGTGTCTGTGTGTGTCTGTGTGTGTGTGTCTGTCTCTGTCTCTGTGTGTGTGTCTCTGTGTGTCTGTGTGTGTGTGTGTGTGTGTGTGTGTGTGTGTGTGTGTGTGTGTGTGTGTGTGTGTGTGTGTGTCTGTCTCTCTGTGTGTCTCTGTGTGTGTGTGTGTGTGTGTGTGTGTGTGTGTGTCTCTCTCTGTGTCTCTGTCTCTCTGTGTGTCTCTGTGTGTCTCTGTGTACCTTCTCTGTCCAACCAGTGTCTGTGCTGCCGGTGCAGCAGCAGCTTGTTGTGGACGTACGGCAGCAGGAACTTCACACACCAGCTCTCCACTCCCAGCTTGTTCTCCACCAGCACGATGGGGCTGCGGTTGTACCGGGCCTCCGGACACGGGATCACCCCGATCTCATCTCTGGAGGAGGAGGAGGAGGAGGAGGAGGAGGAGGAGGGGAGAGGGGGTGAATCATACTGTCAGGAATATCTTGACATCTTATTGGAGGTTTGTTTTGTCCGACTGTTTTTGAGCTATTCTGGATGAGTAAAACACAACTATACTCCCAGAAGACTTCAGGTTCCAGAGAGGAGGTTCTACAGAGGAGGTTCTACAGAGGAGGTTCCAGAGAGGAGGTTCTACAGAGGAGGTTCTACAGAGGAGGTTCCAGAGAGGAGGTTCTACAGACGAGGTTCTACAGGGGAGGTTCCAGAGAGGAGGTTCTACAGAGGAGGTTCTACAGAGGAGGTTCTACAGAGGAGGTTCTACAGGGGAGGTTCCAGAGAGGAGGTTCTACAGAGGAGGTTCTACAGAGGAGGTTCCAGAGAGGAGGTTCTACAGAGGAGGTTCTACAGGGGAGGTTCTAGAGAGGAGGTTCTACAGAGGAGGTTCTACAGAGGAGGTTCTAGAGAGGAGGTTCTACAGAGGAGGTTCTACAGAGGAGGTTCTACAGGGGAGGTTCTACAGGGGAGGTTCTACAGGGGAGGTTCTACAGAGGAGGTTCCAGAGAGGAGGTTCTACAGGGGAGGTTCTACAGAGGAGGTTCTACAGAGGAGGTTCTACAGAGGAGGTTCTAGAGAGGAGGTTCTACAGAGGAGGTTCTACAGAGGAGGTTCTCGAGAGGAGACGACTGGGCCTCCTCAGGGCTTCACAATAATAACAACAACAAAGATGATAAACAAAAAAGTCCCTCCACCCTGTGACCCTCCACCCCGGTGAGCCTCCACCCTCCACCCCGTGGTGACCCTCCACCACAGTGAGCCTCCACCCTCCACCCCGTGGTGACCCTCCACCCCGGTGAGTCTCCACCCTCCACCCCGGTGACCCTCCACCCCGGTGAGCCTCCACCCTCCACCCCGGTGAGCCTCCACCCTCCACCCCGTGGTGACCCTCCACCCCGGTGAGCCTCCACCCTGGCGGGAAACGGCTCCTTGTTCCAGCGTCAAAGAGCAACCCGGTAAGTCCGTTGAGTCCGGTACATGAATCCAGTCATCACCGAGCTGCCGTTACCGGCCCGGAGAACCTCTGACAGCTCCAGCTACCGACGACCGATCAGAGAGCTACCAACAGAAACGAACCGCGGCTCGGTTACCGGTCCCGGAGACGGTGTCCCTGGAGGAGTCTCTCACTCCTACACGTTAAACCGAACACAAACTTCCCGAGCACCGCTCCGGTTCGGCTCCAGGTATTAGTCCGAGCCCGCAGGCGGACATCTGGTTCCAGCTCCACCGGAGTGGGGAGACGCCACCGCGGGCCGTCCGGTCCGGTCCCCGGCGGCTCTACTTACATGTTGGGGTTCCTCTTGAAGGCGTTGGTGATGTCTTTGACAACTCTCTGGACCAGCACGTCCACCTCCTCCTCCGACTCCGCCATTTTTAAGGTGCTAACTGACGTCACACAGACAAGGAACTTTTTCCGGTTGAAAAAAAAACAATACTACGGAAGCCCGGATAGACCATATGTTTGGTGCTTGATTTGACAACCCCGAAAAACTGGACGATACGCGGTTGTGATAGGTTGTTTAACTGCCAATCAACTGCTCCCTCGCCCAGAGCCCCACCCACACCGTGCAGCCAAAGAGTCTCCCTCCCTGTAATGTTGTCGTCTGTCATGAGGAACCTCCTGATGTTTGTTGAGCTGTTTAGAGGAACGTTTCGGATCACATTTTTTTTCTTTCATTTTTTTCTTTGTTATTATTATTTCTGTATTTCATGGTAGTTTCAGGGGAACTGAAAACCTGAATAATATAACAAATAATAGATGTAATGATGATGTAATCTTGATGACTGTCAGTGATTGTTAACTGACTTCAGAACCCTTTCTTGTTCACTTTTTTCATGCAAAACGCAAAATTTTTTGTCTTTGGCTTTGTTATATATGGAGGACGTTGTATTATGGGATGGACCAGCAGAGGACTGCTTTTCAGTTCACGTTTCTGCTTATTTATCTGTGTTGTTTATAACTGCGTGAACAATATTAATGGTATTTTTTTTCTCATTACATTTTTTTATCAACTTCTTTTTCTCTTGTTTTCTGTTTAACAAACAAAACATGGTTTTAAATCATTAACTTGGTAAAAACAGCCTGAAGTTGATCTAATTAACGTCTACTTAACATCTTATACAGAACAGGTTTTTTCTGCCCTTTTGTGGCCACAGTATGTAACCATACAAATAGAAATAGTAGGTAGAATTACATGTAAGCTGCACTTCCTGTTAGCTCTTTCAAAATAAAATGTACGGACTGTTTTTTTTTCATGAATGCGCTTCACATTGATTTTTTTTCTTATTCAATAGTGATGGAAAGGAAAAGGATCAATAAACCACCTCCTCCTCCTCCTTCTCCTCCTGGTCCTCCCCTTCTCCTCCTCTCCTCCTCCTCCTGCTCCACCTCCTCTCCTCCTGGTCCTCCCCTTCTCCTCCTCTCCTCCTCCACATGAGGGCAGTACAACCTCATCCATGACAGATTAAATGTGTTCCGACCTTCATGTGTTTTATGAAATAAAAGTTTTTCTGTAAACTTTAAATCTACTTGAAAACTTTTCTGTGAACAAAAGACGTTTCAGACAAAAAGTGTTCGTGGTGTCGAAGTCCTGCTGCAGAAAACCACACAACTAATGAATGTGTGTGCATGATGATCAGCTGACAGTGTTGATGATCAGTGTTGATGATCAGTGTTGATGATCAGTGTTTGATGATCAGTGTTGATGATCAGTGTTGATGATCAGTGTTGATGATCAGTGTTGATGATCAGTGTTTGATGATCAGTGTTGATGATCAGTGTTTGATGATCAGTGTTGATGATCAGTGTTTGATGATCAGTGTTGATGATCAGTGTTTGACGATCAGCTTGATGATCAGTGTTGATGATCAGTGTTTGATGATCAGTGTTGATGATCAGTGTTGATGATCAGTGTTTGATGATCAGTGTTGATGATCAGTGTTGATGATCAGTGTTTGATGATCAGTGTTTGATGATCAGTGTTTGATGATCAGTGTTGATGATCAGTGTTTGATGATCAGTGTTGATGATCAGTGTTGATGATCAGTGTTGATGATCAGTGTTTGATGATCAGTGTTGATGATCAGTGTTGATGATCAGTGTTTGATGATCAGTGTTTGATGATCAGTGTTGTTGATCAGTGTTGATGATCAGTGTTTGATGATCAGTGTTGATGATCAGTGTTGATGATCAGTGTTGATGATCAGTGTTTGATGATCAGTGTTTGATGATCAGTGTTTGATGATCAGTGTTGATGATCAGTGTTTGATGATCAGTGTTTGATGATCAGTGTTGTTGATCAGTGTTGATGATCAGTGTTTGATGATCAGTGTTGATGATCTGTGTTGATGATCAGTGTTTGATGATCAGTGTTGATGATCAGTGTTGATGATCAGTGTTTGATGATCAGTGTTGATGATCAGTGTTGATGATCTGTGTTGATGATCAGTGTTGATGATCAGTGTTTGATGATCAGTGTTGATGATCAGTGTTTGATGATCAGTGTTTGATGATCAGTGTTGATGATCAGTGTTGACGATCAGTGTTGATGATCAGTGTTTGATGATCAGTGTTTGATGATCAGTGTTGATGATCAGTGTTGATGATCAGTGTTTGATGATCAGTGTTGATGATCAGTGTTGATGATCAGTGTTTGATGATCAGTGTTGATGATCAGTGTTTGATGATCAGTGTTGATGATCAGTGTTGATGATCAGTGTTTGATGATCAGTGTTGATGATCAGTGTTGATGATCAGTGTTGATGATCAGTGTTTGATGATCAGTGTTTGATGATCAGTGTTGACGATCAGTGTTTGATGATCAGTGTTGACGATCAGTGTTTGATGATCAGTGTTGATGATCAGTGTTTGACGATCAGCTTGATGATCAGTGTTGATGATCAGTGTTTGATAATCAGTGTTGATGATCAGTGTTTGATCAGTGTTTGATGATCATGCTTGTGATTGATGATCAGTGTTGATGATCAGTGTTGACGATCAGTGTTGATGATCAGTGTTTGATGATCAGTGTTTGATGATCAGTGTTTGATGATCAGTGTTGTTGATCAGTGTTGATGATCAGTGTTTGATGATCAGTGTTTGATGATCAGTGTTTGATGATCAGTGTTGATGATCAGTGTTTGATGATCAGTGTTGTTGATCAGTGTTGATGATCAGTGTTTGATGATCAGTGTTTGATGATCAGTGTTGACGATCAGTGTTTGATGATCAGTGTTGACGATCAGTGTTTGATGATCAGTGTTGATGATCAGTGTTTGACGATCAGCTTGATGATCAGTGTTGATGATCAGTGTTGATGATCAGTGTTTGACGATCAGCTTGATGATCAGTGTTGATGATCAGTGTTTGATGATCAGTGTTTGATGATCAGTGTTTGATGATCAGTGTTGATGATCAGTGTTTGATGATCAGTGTTGTTGATCAGTGTTGATGATCAGTGTTTGATGATCAGTGTTGATGATCTGTGTTGATGATCAGTGTTTGATGATCAGTGTTGATGATCAGTGTTGTTGATCAGTGTTGATGATCAGTGTTTGATGATCAGTGTTGATGATCAGTGTTGATGATCAGTGTTTGATGATCAGTGTTGTTGATCAGTGTTGATGATCAGTGTTTGATGATCAGTGTTGTTGATCTGTGTTGATGATCAGTGTTTGATGATCAGTGTTTGATGATCAGTGTTTGATGATCAGTGTTGATGATCAGTGTTTGATGATCAGTGTTTGATGATCAGTGTTTGATGATCAGTGTTTGATGATCAGTGTTGATGATCAGTGTTGATGATCAGTGTTTGATGATCAGTGTTTGATGATCAGTGTTTGATGATCAGTGTTGATGATCAGTGTTTGATGATCAGTGTTGATGATCAGTGTTGATGATCAGTGTTTGATGATCAGTGTTTGATGATCAGTGTTGATGATCAGTGTTTGATGATCAGTGTTTGATGATCAGTGTTTGATGATCAGTGTTGATGATCAGTGTTTGATGATCAGTGTTGATGATCAGTGTTGATGATCAGTGTTTGATGATCAGTGTTGTTGATCAGTGTTGATGATCAGTGTTGATGATCAGTGTTTGATGATCAGTGTTGTTGATCAGTGTTGACGATCAGTGTTGACGATCAGTGTTGACGATCAGTGTTGACGATCAGTGTTGACGATCAGTGTTGACGATCAGTGTTGACGATCAGTGTTTGAAGATCAGTGTTTGACGATCAGTGTTTGACGATCAGTGTTGACGATCAGTGTTGATGATCAGTGTTGAAGATCAGTGTTTGATGATCAGTGTTGATGATCAGTGTTGATGATCAGTGTTGATGATCAGTGTTTGATGATCAGTGTTTGATGATCAGTGTTGATGATCAGTGTTGATGATCAGTGTTTGATGATCAGTGTTGTTGATCAGTGTTGATGATCAGTGTTTGATGATCAGTGTTGATGATCTGTGTTGATGATCAGTGTTTGATGATCAGTGTTTGATGATCAGTGTTTGATGATCAGTGTTGATGATCAGTGTTTGATGATCAGTGTTTGATGATCAGTGTTTGATGATCAGTGTTGTTGATCAGTGTTGACGATCAGTGTTGATGATCAGTGTTGACGATCAGTGTTGATGATCAGTGTTTGAAGATCAGTGTTTGACGATCAGTGTTTGACGATCAGTGTTGACGATCAGTGTTGATGATCAGTGTTGATGATCAGTGTTGATGATCAGTGTTTGATGATCAGTGTTGATGATCAGTGTTTGATGATCAGTGTTGTTGATCAGTGTTGACGATCAGTGTTGACGATCAGTGTTGACGATCAGTGTTGACGATCAGTGTTGACGATCAGTGTTGACGATCAGTGTTGATGATCTGTGTTGATGATCAGTGTTTGACGATCAGTGTTTGACGATCAGTGTTGACGATCAGTGTTGATGATCAGTGTTGATGATCAGTGTTGATGATCAGTGTTTGATGATCAGTGTTGATGATCAGTGTTTGATGATCAGTGTTGTTGATCAGTGTTGACGATCAGTGTTGACGATCAGTGTTGACGATCAGTGTTGACGATCAGTGTTGACGATCAGTGTTGACGATCAGTGTTGATGATCTGTGTTGATGATCAGTGTTGATGATCAGTGTTTGATGATCAGTGTTGTTGATCAGTGTTTGACGATCAGTGTTGACGATCAGTGTTGACGATCAGTGTTGATGATCAGTGTTGACGATCAGTGTTGATGATCTGTGTTGATGATCAGTGTTGATGATCAGTGTTTGAAGATCAGTGTTTGACGATCAGTGTTTGACGATCAGTGTTGATGATCAGTGTTTGACGATCAGTGTTTGATGATCAGTGTTGATGACCTACACCCCAAATTCCAAAAGTCCTGCTGCTGACTAACAAACGTCTCCATGATCTCCATCTGATCCATCAGCTGAGGAACACAGTGCCACGGGGCTGAAAGCTCCAGGAAAAGTCCAGAGGTTCAAATCTGCAGAGAACTGATCTCCAGTCAGTGAGAAGCTTTTATTATCAGTCTGATGAGAACATTTCTCTTCAAGCTTCAGAAAGTCTGCTTTGACTTTGTTCCCTGAAAACTTCTGATTCGAACCGACCGTCTCGTCCTCAGTGTGAATTTTCTGGAAGGCGTCAAATCGTTGAGAAAAGTAAGGTGGTGACATCACGACCTCTGCTGAGGGGAGAAAGGTTGCTTTTAATCTGTGAGACGTTCAGAGGCCACAAGGCTCCATTAATCATCGTACACTTACCATGTCAGGTCAGGTGACAGGCAGAGAGCCGGCCGGGACACAGAGACCTGGGAAATCACTGACTGAGTGACGGCTGAGGTCACGTAAAGGTCAGAGAC
Organism: Brachyistius frenatus; assembly: GCF_029030835.1. Lineage (NCBI taxonomy): Eukaryota > Metazoa > Chordata > Actinopteri > Embiotocidae > Brachyistius > Brachyistius frenatus. The sequence goes on from NW_027210937.1 coordinate 206,541, forward strand.
ATCCTCAGGTGGGTCAACTGTCACACGGCAGGTTGTTATAGAAACAACACCCAGGTTGTACATAAATAAAATAAGTTACAAAAATGAGATGAAATAAAATAAAATGATAAAAAATAAAATATAATCAAAATAAATTAGGTAAAATAAAATAAAAATAAAATAAATTTCATTTAAATCATCTAAAATTGAATAAAATAAATATGTTTAAATTAAATTAAATAAATAGAATGAAATAGAATAAAAGACTAAAACAATAAAAAAAAATGAAACAAAATTAAATATAATGAAACGAAATGAAAACTAAACTGAACTAAATAAAATAAAATAAAATAAAATAAAATATTCTATATTTGCATCTGTCTGTCTCAAATTTCCACATTTTCGTTTTCTGCAAATTTGATTTAATTTTTTGATTTTATACACTTTATTAATCCCCGAGGGGAAATTTCTTCACTACAGCAGGGGGGCTCTCAGGGGGGAGATGCTGCAGCAGGCTGCCACGACTGCGGCGCCAGGTAACCTGACCTGAAGTGCATGTTTTTGGATGATGGGAGGAAGCCGGAGAACCTGGAGAGAACCCACGCAAGCACAGGGAGAACATGCAAACTCCGCACAGAAAGGCCCAGGACCGGATTCGAACCCAGAACCTTTTTGCTGTGAGGCGACAGTGCTAACCACTGCACCACCGTGCCGCCCTAATCTGAGACGTCTTACATAAAAACAACACTGCAACATGACTGTAGAAATATAACATGAAACACACAGACAAACACACACACCTAAACCCTTAAGCTACAGTCCGGTTCTTATAACAGCCTCCTGAATTCCTGACGATCAGCTGGCTGACTTTAATCTGAACAACAGAAAATCCTCCACAAGTTTAATGACTGCTCATGCAGTCTGACCCCTACACACTTACACCCCTACACACTTACACACTTTTTTTTTGTTGATATTTTTGATTTTATACACTTTATTAATCCCTGAGGGGAAATGTCTTCACTACAGCAGGGGGGCTCTCAGGGGGGAGATGCTGCAGCAGGCTGCCACTAGCGCGGCGCCAGGTAACCTGACCTGAGGTGCATGTTTTTGGATGATGGGAGGAAGCCGGAGAACCCGGAGAGAACCCACGCAAGCACAGGGAGAACATGCAAACTCCGCACAGAAAGGCCCAGGACCGGATTCGAACCTGGAACCTTTTTGCTGTGAGGTGACAATGCTAACCACTGCACCACCGTGCCGCTTACACACATAAACACATACACACCTACACACTTACACACGTACACACACCCTACACACACACATACACCCCTACACACCTACACACATACACACCTTACACATACACACCTACACACATACACACCTTACACATACACACCTACACACATACACCCCTACACACATACACCCCTACACACACACACATACACCCCTACACACATACACCCCTACACCCCTACACACCTGCACACCTACACACCTACGCCCCTACGCACCTACACACCTACACACTTACACACATACACACCTGCACACCTACACACCTACGCCCCTACACACCTACACACTTACACACATACACACCTACACCCCTACACACCTACACACATACACACCTACACGCTTACACACATACACACCTACACCCCTACACACCTACACACTTACACACCTACACACCTACACACCTACACACTTACACACCTACACACCTACACACCTACACACTTACACACATACACACCTACACCCCTACACACCTACACACACACACTACACACCTACACACCTACACACTTACACACCTACACACCTACACACCTACACACTTACACACATACACACATACACACCTACACACATACACACATACACACCTACACACTTACACACTTACACACATACACACATACACACTACACACATACACACCTACACACCTACACACCTACACACCTACACACCTACACACCTACACCCCTACACACACCTACACACCTACACACATACACCCCTACACACACCTACACACATACACACCTACACACATACACACATACACACATACACACCTACACACATACACCCCTACACACATACACACCTACACACCTACACACATACACACCTACACACCTACACACTTACACACTTACACACTTACACACATACACACATACACACCATACACACTTACACACTTACACACATACACACATACACACCTACACACTTACACCCCTACACACACACACACACACACACACACACACACACACACACACACACACACACACACACACACACACACACACACACACACACACACACACACACACAGGCTTCAGGGGGCTCCATAAAGCTCCTTGAGGCTCCAGGAGGCTCCAGGAGGCTCCAGGAGGCTCCAGGGGTCGACAAGAGGCTTCAGGAGGAGCCAGAAGGCTCCAGGAGGTTCCAGGATCCCAATAATTGGAGGCTGAAGCAACATGTTTCGGAGGCTCGTTAGGTGCAGCAGCTCTTCCTCGGGGAGCTCTCCTCTCATGCCTGTCTGCAGCCTTGTTAAGCTGTCAGCCACAGCTCTGCTAAATCAACAATTATAGAGGAAAGCAGTTAGTGACACTCATCACTGAGACCACCTGAACTGGTCTGACGACCTCTCTCTATTTTATCATGTATCTTAATGTTTAATCCGATCGGGGATGACTGATGCTGTAATTGAATCACTTGCAGTTTGGAGTTTGTGTCCATTACAAGAATCAATCCCAGCGGATTCCAGCAGAGGAACTCACAGCAGGCTGTTTGAGAGCAGCTGACAGACGGAGGAAGTCTTTCATACAACTAATCTAATGATGAAGTGTGTCTACCAGAGGCAGCGGACAGAAATATCATTCTTTGGAATTAAAACAGGATCAGTTTGATCTCAGTGTTCAGGTGCAGGACCTGAGTTCTGTCACAACACACATCTGTCCAGGTCAGGTGGCAGCTCTCTAGTTCAGGTGTTTTTCTAGGACGGACATGGACAGAGATCATGAACTTCACAAAGAGGGGAGACGCTCTGGAGCGGATTCAGCTGCTCGCTAATTTCCATCTGTGGTTCCTGGTGAGGTAAATAGAAAATAATATTACATTCAACAATAATACAACCTTCTATAGACATGGAGACGGGGGAACACTGTGTCCTTTTAAAAAAAATTTTTTTTTATTATATAGTACTCTATTAATCCCTGAGGGGAAATGTCTTCACTACAGCAGGGGGGCTCTCAGGGGGGAGCTGCTGCAGCAGGCTGCCACTAGCGCGGCGCCAGGTAACCTGACCTGAGGTGCATGTTTTTGGATGATGGGAGGAAGCCGTAGAACCCGTAGAGAACCCACGCAAGCACAGGGAGAACATACAAACTCCGCACAGAAAGGCCCAGGACCGATGATGGGAGGAAGCCGGAGAACCCGGAGAGAACCCACGCAAGCACAGCGAGAACATACAAACTCCGCACAGAAAGGCCCAGGACCGAATTCGAACCTGGAACTTTGACTTTTGGGGGACGACATCCAGCTGGATCACTTGAACGAAGGCAAAGTAGAATCTTTAAATACGCTTCTCTGATCAAGTTTCTTATTGCATCTGCTGTTTTAGGATATCTTGACTGATAAAGCTTGGATGGTTTTTGGTAGCTGGAATTGTTTGTGATTGGATTCTTGTTTTCACTCAAGTAACTGAGAGTCAAAGAGAACAAGTTTAGAGTTAAACTGATGGTCTTTTATTCCAATTCTATTAAGGACTAAGTTGTATTTTACTTTCTACCGTTTGAGGTAAAAAGACTCTCCGGGAACAGTTTGGGACCAAATGTAGAGACTGTGTGAAAGTTTTCTTTGTTTAGAAATCAGTGGTGAGTTTCTATTGCTGCCCATTTGTAACACCTGGTGACGGGAGGCCTAACGAGCAGGGGGTGTGGTCTGACCAGCTGTAGCCAACCCTGTTGGAAAACCAGGAAGTGTTTGAAGAGTCAGCTTCAGCGTCTGTGAGGGCTCGTCCTACGAAGACTCGGAGGACGGAGACAAAGGAGTCTTTTGTTGGAGTCTCCGGGGGACGCTGAGTATAACTACTGCTATCTGAATATGTGTGTACTTTCCGTACCTGTGCGTATATCTACTGGTAGATACTATCAGCCTCCCACTCGTTCACACCAACACCGTAACCTTTCCTCTCTTCTCTATCCCACCCGTTCCACACATACCAACACCTCGTCACAGGAGGACTCTGGAACTGACAGTCAGCTGAAGACAGACTTCATCTCTGGCTTTGAGATCCAGCAATCGCTGGACTTCCTTGGTCTCACTGAGACCTGGATCACACCGGACAACACATCCACCCTGCTGCTCTCTCCTCTGCCTTCTCCTTCAGCCACACCCCCAGACCTCCTGGTAGGGGAGGAGGGGGGAGGAGGTGGTACAGGTTTACTCATCTCCCCCAAATGGAGTTTTTCTCTTTCCCCACTTCCACTTCCTACCTCACTGTCTTTTGAGTTTCATGCTGTGACAGTTTCTCATCCGGTCCAATTAAACATTGTTGTCCTCTACTGTCCTCCAGGTCCTTTGGGAGATTTCTTGGATGAATTAGACGTCCTCCTGTCAAACTTCCCAGAAAATGGTCCTCCACTTGTCCTTCTGGGTGACTTTAACATCCAGACTGAGAAGTCATCTGACCTTTTCCTTTTCCTGTCTTCCTTTGCTGTCTCCCTCAGTCCTTCCTCTCCTCCTCACAAAGGTTGGAACCACCTGGACTATATTTCACCAGAAACTGCTCCTCATCTAACCTCACTGTAACTCCACTTCATGTCTCCGACCACTTCTTTATCTCTGACTCTCTCAAACTGACAACCTGACCACATCAACAGACTCTGGACCTGTCAGTCACAACATTCACTCCCTTCTCTCACTCCTCTCTCCCTCCTCCTCCTCTCCCCTCCTCTCCTCCCTCCTCTCTCTCCCTCCTCCTCTCTCCCTCCTCCCCCTCCTCTCCCTCCTCTATCCCTCCTCCTTCCTCTCTCTCCCTCCTTCTCCCTCATGCCTCCTCCTCTCTCAGCCACAGACACTCTCCTTTCTACTCTGTCTTCCTCTCTTGATTGTCTCTGTCCTCCTCCATGTCCTCCAGTCCTCCCCAGCTCCGTGGTTGTCTGAGAGACACTATGAGAGCAGCAGAAAGGAAATGTAGAAAATCGAACCACCCTGACGACCTGCTCACTTATCAATCTCTCCTCTCCTCTTTCTCTGCCTCGATTTCTGCAGCCAAAAGCTCTTTCTACCAAACCAGGATTCAATCCTCATTTTCCAATCCCAAAAACCTCTTCTCCATCTTCTCCAACCTCCTTGACCCCCCCCTCCTCTCCTCCCTCCTCCTTTCTACCAAGCCACTTTGTCAACTACTTTACTAAAAAGATAGATGATATATGCTCCTCATTTTCAAACCCATCTTCTGTAACTACATGTCCATCATCTTCATCTTCATCCCCTTCACTTTCCTCTTTCACCTCCCGTCTCCCAATCAAGTTGTTACCTTGGTAACCTCCCCCCCCCAACCACCTGCCCCCTTGACCCCATCCCATCTCACATTCTCCAGTCTATTGCTCCAGACCTTCTTCCTTTTCTCTCCATCTCATCAACACTTCTCTGTCAACGGTCTGTTTCCTGAACTCTCTGAAGGAGAGAGTGAACCCTCTCCTGAAGAAACCCCCCCTCAACCCGTCTGAAGTAAACAACTACAGACCGTCTCTCTTCTTTCCTTTCTTTCTAAAACTCTGGAGCGAGCTATCTTTAACCAACTCTCCTCCTATCTCCACCATAATAACCTTCTTGACCACCAGTCTGGTTTCAACAGACCACTCAACAGAGACGGTCCTCCTTCTGTCTCTGAGCAGCTTCACACTGCTAGAGCAGCCTCTCTGTCCTCTGTCCTGATCCTTCTAGACCTTCTGCTGCATTTGACACAGTGAACCACCAGATCCTTCTTTCCTCCTTCAGGACCTCGGTGTCTCAGGCTCTGCTCTCTCCCTGTTCTCATCCTACCTCAACGACCTCACTTACCGGGTAACTTGGAGAGGATCTGTGTCTGAACCTTGTCCTCTCACTACTGGTGTCCCTCAAGGCTCCGTCCTGGGTCCCCTCCTCTTCTCTCTGTACACCAACTCTCTCGGCTCTGTCCTTCACTCGCATGTCTTTTCCTACCACAGCTTTGCTGATGACACCCAACTGATCCTCTCTTTTCCAGATCTGAAACACAGGTAGCAGCATGAATCTCTGCCTGTCTGACTGACATCTCTCAGTGGATGTCCTCACACCACCTGGAAATCAACCTCCACAAGACTGAACTGCTCTTCCTTCCAGAGAAAGACTCTCCCACCCTCGACCTGACTACTACCTTCAACAACTCTGTTATCCCGACCCTGACTGATAAGAACCTCGGAGACACTCGACAGTCAACTCTCTCTTACTGCCAACATCACTGCAACAACACGTTCCTGTAGATACATGCTGCACAACATCAGGAGAATACGTCCTCTTCTCACTCAGTCCAAGGCTCTGGTTCTGGCTCTGGTCCAGGCTCTGGTCCAGGTTCTGGTCATCTCACATCTAGACTACTGTAACTCCCTCCTGGCAGGTCTACCTGTTAGTACCATCCGTCCTCTGCAGCTCATCCAGAATGCAGCAGCTCAACTGGTCTTTAACCTCCCGAAATTCACTCCTCCTCCTCCTCCTCTCCGCTCCCTTCACTGGTTACCTAGCTGCCCGCATCCGTTTCAAACTCCTCCTGTCCTCCTCTACATCCAGGACATGGTCCAACCTTACATCCCAGCCCCTCCCTCCGCTCTGTTTCTACCAATCAGCTTGTTGCTCCTCACTGAGTTAAACACTCTACAAAATCACGACTGTTTGCTGTCCTGGCTCCTAAATGGTGGAATGAGCTCCCCAACGACATCAGGAAGCAGAAACTCTGAACATCTTCCACCACAAACTAAAAACACACCTCTTCAGACTTTACCTTGAACAGTAGAACTTTAGTATCTTAAAATAGAACTTACTGATAGAACTTTGTAGTTTGGCTTTCTGGAAGAAATTGTATTTTCTTGATTCTTGTTGTTCTGGTTCTGAACCCTCATGGTTGAAATGAACTTATTGTAAGTCTTTGGATAAAAGAGTCAGATAAATGAAATGTAATGTAATGTAATGATGTTTTGGTGTTTAAAAATAAACTGATGTTGTATTTAAATAAATGAAGTGATGTGTGTTAATAAATAAACTGATGTTGTGTGCTAATAAATAAACTGATGTTTTGGTGTTAATAAAAAAACTGATGTTATGTTTTAATGAATAAAGTGAAGTTGTGTTTTAATAAATAAAGTGATGTCGTGTGTTAATAAACAAACTGTTGTTGTGTTACTAAATAAACTGATGTTTTGTATGTTAATAAATAAAGTGCTTTTGTGGTGTTAATAAATGAACTGATGTTGTGTTATAATAATAATGATGAACAAAGATATCTGATGAACAAAGATATCTGATATATCTGATGAACAAAGATATCTGATGAACAAGGATATCTGATGAACAAAGATATCTGATGAACAAGGATATCTGATGAACAAAGATAACTGATGAACAAAGATATCTGAAGAACAAAGATATCTGATGAACAAAGATATCTGATGAACAAAGATATCTGATGAACAAGGATATCTGATGAACAAGGATATCTGATGAACAAAGATATCTGATGAACAAAGATATCTGATGAACAAAGATATCTGAAGAACTAAGATATCTGAAGAACAAAGATATCTGATGAACAAAGATATCTGATGAACTAAGATATCTGAAGAACAAAGATATCTGATGAACAAAGATATCTGATGAACTAAGATATCTGAAGAACAAAGATATCTGATGAACAAAGATATCTGATGAACAAAGATATCCATGTTCTCATGTGTTTTTAACATTTTAGCTCCGTGTCATGTGTTCAAACCAAACCGGTCCAGCTAGCCTTCTCTAGGACTGTAAGTGCGTGACTATCCGTGGTGTTACGGTACGGGTGACTATATCTACCCCCCCCCCCTCCCCGTGACATTCAGTAAACTCCTCTGTTGAAGACCAGGAGACGGGCTTGAAAGCTCCAGTATGAGTGAACATTGAGTGAATGATTATTGTGCTATTAATTTCAAATATCAGCATGACCAAACTGCCCTTTCAGTCTTTGTGCTAAGCTAGGCTAACACATCTGTCAGCAACTGCATCTGGAAGACGTGCAGTCGCTGCTAATTGGTATCGACGGAGCGGCATCCAGTCGTTCAGATCAGCGGTGCAAATCCCTCCCTGACAGACGAGGTCAAAGGTCACCATCACAATCAATGACCACTGAGAGAGCAGATAAGAACCGGTGGGTCTGAACGTGGTGGTTTATTAGTCAAAAACAACAATCAGGTGATGTTAACACATAAATTTAACTGCGTGGTCGATAATCTAAAACAAAACATTATAAACATGCAGAACCGAGAAACACATGCAGTCTGTATGAAAACAGACTGAATCTGTTGTTGTGCTTTAAATTATTAATCTGATTTATGTCGGTCTGTTCACGACAGTTCACCTACTTTATCTGATGAAAACAGTCCAAACACCGTAAAAAAAGGAACTACAACATTTATCAGCACACAAAGTACAATCAAACTAATATATAATAATTAGGGAGTTATTTTAAACGTAGTCCACAATGATTAAGGAGCTTTTTTTTAAAAGATTTAATTAGTCTTTTCTCAAACTGTTTCCTGAAATGATATATATATTTTTTTTAAATTCATAAAAATGTTTGTATTAAATATCGCCACATCAAGTTATTTCAGGGCACTCAACATATCAAAGTTCTTCCAACTGAACTTTACAACTTTACACAAAAGATCCCAACAATTACAAAAATTAAAAATTAAAAAAGACAAATAATCTTTTATTAAATTTCCATTTATCTGTGTGACGCCACATTATTCATGTTCTCAGTGATATGATTCTCCTGCTCTGAGGAGGTCAGAACGCATCACCGTCTGCTTCTGATATTTCCATGAGGGATGGATGTGAGTGACAGCCAGCGTTTACATAGAACTACATTCATGTTGAATAACAGCTGATGGGTTGTGTGAGTTGAGCAGCCTGCAGGTGGCGCTACGGCCGGTTCGCTGCTGCGTCAGTCTGTGGATGCAACACGCTGAGCACTCGCTTCATTATGAAACCGCCACATTTCTCCAAAAACCCTGCTGACATATGTCTTCGCTGTGTCCACAGCTCCATCCGAGCCCTTCACTGGAGATGGATGCTCCGCCTTATTTTATAGTAGTGTTATTGATTACCATTGTGCTTGTCAGTGGTGCATAAAATTAACACTGTGTTATAGGGGCATGGATTTCTGTCAGCCCCTGACAAGATAACCAATTACTGGACGACTGCTCCTAATTTGTTTTTGTTTATTCAGAAGTATAAAGTAACATTCAGCAAGTCCCAATAATAAGTCTATTACTGCAAATCCTGGTCGCGGCATCGACGACCACTAATCTTTGCTGCTCCTAATTACATCGGGATCCCCGGCCTTAACGAACCAATCTGTACAACGTTTTACCTGCTTAATGCTGCACGCAACCAATATGCATGTGTCTGCTTCAACAGCACTTTTACAGAAGCAGGTGTCTTCTTTCTTTTAAACTTAGTATTTTAATGTCTGTGGAATGAAAAATAGAAACGTGTTTCATCATTTAAACACATTGATCAGGTTTATCTGAATAAATAAATGCTGTAATATTTCGACAGGTGACACGGTTGAGGGAAACCTGCAGAAAGAAGTTGGAATAAACAGCCTCAGTTAGTCCGAACACAGACTGGATATAAAACTACAGACTGGATATAAAACTACAGACTGGATATAAAACTACAGACTGGATATAAAACTACAGACTGGATATAAAACTACAGACTGGATATAAAACCACAGACTGGATCTAAAACTACAGACTGGATATAAAACCACAGACTGGATCTAAAACTACAGACTGGATATAAAACTACAGACTGGATATAAAACTACAGACTGGATATAAAACCACAGACTGGATATAAAACCACAGACTGGATATAAAACTACAGACTGGATATAAAACCACAGACTGGATCTAAAACTACAGACTGGATCATAGACCACAGACTGGATCTAAAACTATAGACTGGATCTAAGACCACAGACTGGATCTAAAACTACAGACTGGATATTACATTACAATACATTTCATTTATCTGACTCTTTTATCCAACGACTTACAATAAGTTCATTTCAACCATGAGGGTTCAAAACCAGAACAACAAGAATCAAGAAAATACAATTTCTTCCAGAAAGCCAAACTACAAAGTTCTATCAGTAAGTTCTATTTTAAGATACTAAAGTTCTACTGTTCAAGGTAAAGTCTGAAGAGGTGTGTTTTTAGTTTGTGGTGGAAGATGTTCAGAGTTTCTGCTTCCTGATGTCGTTGGGGAGCTCATTCTACCATTTAGGAGCCAGGACAGCAAACAGACGTGATTTAGTAGAGTGTTTAACTCAGTGAGGAGCAACAAGCTGATTGGTAGAAACAGAGTGGAGGGAGGGGCTGGGATGAAGGGTTGGACCATGTCCTGGATGGAGGAGGATGAGGAGGACGAGGAGGACGAGGAGGAGGAGGAGTAGGAGGAGGAGGAGCGTAGTATTTCGGGAGGTTAAAGACCAGTTGAGCTGCTGCATTCTGGATGAGCTGCAGAGGACGAATGGTACTAACAGGTAGACCTGCCAGGAGGGAGTTACAGTATTCTAGATGTGAGATGACCAGAACCTGGACCAGAGCCTGGACCAGAGCCTGGACCAGAGCCTGGACCAGAACCTGGACCAGAGCCTGCACCTCCTTCTGAGTGAGAAGAGGACGTATTCTCCTTATGTTGTGCAGCATGTATCTACAGGAACGTGTTGTTGCAGTGATGTTGGCAGTAAGAGAGAGTTGACTGTGGAGTGTCTCCGAGGTTCTTATCAGTCAGGGTCGGGATAACAGAGTTGTTGAAGGTAGTAGTCAGGTCGAGGGTGGGAGAGTCTTTCTCTGGAAGGAAGAGCAGTTCGGTCTTGTGGAGGTTGATTTCCAGGTGGTGTGAGGACATCCACTGAGAGATGTCGGTCAGACAGGCAGAGATTCATGCTGCTACCTGTGTTTCAGATCTGGAAAAGAGAGGATCAGTTGGGTGTCATCAGCATAGCTGTGGTAGGAAAAGACATGCGAGTGAAGGACAGAGCCGAGAGAGTCGGTGTACAGAGAAGAGGAGGGGACCTGGGACGGAGCCTTGAGGGACACCAGTAGTGAGAGGACAAGGTTCAGACACAGATCCTCTCCAAGTTCCCCGGTAGGTGAGGTCGTTGAGGTAGGATGAGAACAGGGAGAGAGCAGAGCCTGAGACACCGAGGTCCTGAAGGAGGAAAGAAGGATCTGGTGGTTCACTGTGTCAAATGCAGCAGAAGGTCTAGAACATATATGTCAAGCTCAAGGCCCGCGGGCCACATCCGGCCCAGCGTGCAATTATATCCGGCCCGCGAGATAATTTTATATAGATCTATTATTATTGTCCGGCGATATGAAGCGCTGATAATACACAAACGACAGATCCCATAATGCAGTGCTTCAGTTGCCTTTACGGATGCTCGGATACCCGGGAACTTTCCCACGTCAATCAAGTCATCTTCTGTTGCGCTACAACTGGCTACAACCCTGTTGAAAAGTTATTGCGATGCCCCTCACAATGGAGGAGAGAAAAGTTGATTCTGAAAACAGAGCTTTTCAAAACCGACGGGAGGCTGAGTACATGTTTACTGACACTGCCGGTAAACCTGTGTGTCTCATTTGTGCAGCTAATGTGGCTGTAATTAAGGAATTTAATCTACGACGGCACGACGAGACAAAACATCAGGAGCTGCAAAACCTGAATGCAGAGGAGAAGATACAGAGAGGAGAAGAGTTCAAGAAGACTCTGAGAGTTCAGCAGACGTTTTTCACCACAGCAAAATCCCAAAGTGAAGCTGCTGTGAAAGCAAGTTTTATTGTGGCAGAGGAGATCTGACAAATCAGCCCGTCCACTGACCGAGGGAGAGTTTGTGAAGGGATGCATGATGAAGGTGTGCGATGTCTTGTGTCCAGAACAAAAGCAGATGTTTGCAAATGTAAGCCTGAGGAGAAATACGGTTGCTGATCGGATTTGTGAGACGGCCACTGATTTAAAAACACAGTTGAGTGAGAGAAGCAAAGACTTTACTGCATTTTCTCTTGCTGTTGATGAAAGTACCGAAAGGGACGTGACCGCATCATCACTGACATGTACGATGCGGTGAAGACATTTAAAGTGAAGCTGCTCTTATGGGAGACACAAATGCACCAGTCCAACTTGCCTCACTTCCCCTGTTGCCAAGTAATGTTGAACCAAGTCGGCGCAACAGTGTTCCCAAATACGCACTTTGCTGACAAACTGAGCCACTACGCGTTGAATCCGCACGACGCAACGGTGACTTTGAAGCACGAAAAAAGAAGTTGGAGCTGCTTCGCAACCCGTTTGCCGTCGACGTGGAAACTGCTCCTGTACAGATTCAGATGGAGCTGATTGAGCTGCAGTGTAATGAGACACTAAAGGCAAAGTAGGACACCGCAGGACCCGCACAGTTTATTCGCTCCATTCCTGAAACAAAGCCCCAGCTCCGTCTGCATGCTGCTCAAACCTTGTGCATGTTTGGTAGCACATATCTGTGTGAGAAGATGTTCTCAGTGATGAAGATGAACAAAACAGCACACAGGAGTCGTCTCACCAACGAACATCTGCAGTCCATCCTGAGGATCTCCACAACAGGAACTCACACCAAACCGAAACCATCTTATTGCCAAAAAAAGATGCCAAACATCCTGCTCTGACAAAATGGCATAAGAGCAAAGACAAATCTTTTGATTTATTTTACTTAAAAGCACTATTTTTATTTATTTTTTTCAGGTTTTTTTGCAGCATGTTCATATTTCTAACTTGTATAATTTTGACAGGATATATTTTATGGAGAGCAAAATACTTTATTTTATTTAAAGTTTAAGTTTATTTATTCTGAAATAATATTCCTGTCTGTTTTATTCATATTTATGTTCAAACATGTAGTTTCAGTGTGTTCAATAAATGTTTATCCTGTTCGGCCCGCGACCTGAAGTTTGCTTTGAGTTTTGGCCCTCTGTGCAATTGAGTTTGACACCCCTGGACTAGAAGGATCAGGACAGAGGACAGAGAGGCTGCTCTAGCAGTGTGAAGCTGCTCAGAGACAGAAGGAGGACCGTCTCTGTTGAGTTGTCTGTTGAAACCAGACTGGTGGTCAAGAAGGTTATTATGGTGGAGATAGGAGGAGAGTTGGTTAAAGATAGCTCGCTCCAGAGTTTTAGAAAGAAAGGAAAGAAGAGAGACGTTGTTTACTTCAGACGGGTTGAGGGGGGGGTTTCTTCAGGAGAGGGTTCACTCTCCTTCAGAGAGTTCAGGAAACAGACCGTTGACAGAGAAGAGTTGATGAGATGGAGAGAAAAGGAAGAAGGTCTGGAGCAATAGACTGGAGAATGAGATGGGATGGGGGATTACTTGATTGGGAGACGGGGGGGTGTAACAGGATCGAAAACTACAGACTGGATCGAAAACAGTTCATAGCTTCAGGTCTGTAAAATGGTTCTGATCCAGAAGTGTGTTCAGCTGCAATACCAGCGAGTGCCACTAGAGGTCGGCTCCAAAAAGCCTCCGGCTCCATAGACTCCCATTCAACTTCTCTCATCAAATCCAAAGTGAATAAAATGTGTCCATCAGTTATCTCGGTGTTGTTAGCTAAAGTCACTCCTTCTTCTTAGTTTTCTGGAGGTCCATCTGAAAATAATCCCTCATTCATTAGAAAAGAAGATTCAAGAAGACCTGTTTTTGGGGGCGTGTCTGTTTGATTGACAGGCCTGCGGTGCAGTCAGGTTACAGCTATCGGTGGGCAGGACGTAGTATCGTCAGGTTTCCGATCAGATAGGTCAGATCCACCTCTGGCTCCTCCCCCAGCTCGACCAAATATGGTCACTTCCTGCTCCAAACCGCTCCGAACTAGTAAAGATGGTGACAGACAGAATCTGAACTGGAGGATTCATAACGTTCACAAACCAACGATGACATCACTGATGGATGATGACATCACTGATGGTTGATGACATTACTGATGGTTCTGATTATAACTCCTCAGGTGGTGTTGGATGATGGTGGCGGCAGCTGTAAAATCTCCTGAAGGCTTTCACCTGAGATCTGATGAATATCATTATCACCATCACCATCATCATCATCATCATCATCATCACCATCATCATCACCATCACTCATCTAACCCTTCGGTGACCCAGTACCCTGCGGACGGGGGTCCACCCTGGAACATAAGAGATGTTTTATCGTAGAATAAATTACATGTAACATGTCAGCTGCTGTCCTGTTTCCTGTCGGCTCCACCGAAGCTCCACAACCATCACAAGATGTCCGACCGCACCAACGCAGGACATCTGGACACAGACGTCACTTCAGTCCCTGTTGCTGCCTAAACACCTGTTCAGGTGAGCAGACTGTGTGACTGACAGGCCGCTCCATGACCTGTGAAATAAAACTATGAAAAGAGGTTTCCATGTTATTTCTGTGGATTTATTTGTGCTCATCACGACATCCTGTAAACATCCAAACATGAAGAAACACCTGACAAACACTCAGATTTCCGTTTGATCCTCGATGCTGTCGTCTGAGTGACAGTCCGATGATGAACCTCACACATCTGCAGTTTATTACATCCCAAGATGTATATGTTATCATTTATACAGCTAACTAGATTACAATCAATAAATGAAGATATATTTTTATTGTTTTTTTGTTTTTTTTATTATGTCAAAACTCTCGGTGGAGAACTACAAGCTTTACTAGGTTTTAAATGTAGATCACCAGCAGGGGGCGACATAACTCCTGCAGCAGTCGGCTCAGATAATTTACTGATATTTGATATCTGGTTTCCTTCATATTTGATTCATTAAATATGAACCAATATGAACCATTTGTACATATTTGAATAACTTTTAATTTCAAATACTGTAAATAGATAAATCATGACATTGTAATTTGCTGACTCAGCTATGAGGGGTGGAGACGCTGAAATGTTTTGGTGTACAGTGAACCCTCGCTATAACGCGGTTCACCTTTCACGGTCTCGCTGCTTCACGGATTTGCATCATGCATTGAAATCACATTACGACTATATGTAACGTAGATATATTTAATGTCCAGTTCTATCTATTTCAATTGTAAAATAAAGGTTACTACTTCACGGATTTCGCCTATCACGGTTTCTATTTGGAACGTAACCCCCGCGATAAACGAGGGTTCACTGCATATTTATTAACGGTGCTGGGACTCAATGATAAGAGCTTCTTCCTCTTCACTGATGGAGGTGATCGTATGGGGTTAAAACATCTAGTAACCAGATGCACTTCACCAGTTAGGTTAGTTAACCTGACCGACCTCATGCTAGTAACCTCGTAAATTCAGGTTTAGAAGAATAGTCAGCATGTAGAGCTAAACTAGAAGCTAGCCGGCTCTGCCCACTGAGCTGATGGAGGTGAAGGAGGGGAAGGAGGTGATGGAGGTGATGGAAGTGGATGGAGCTGATGGAGGTGATGGAGGTGATGGGGTGATGGGGTGATGGAGGTGGATGGAGCTGGATGGAGCTGATGGAGGTGATGGAGGTGATGGGGTGATGGAGGTGGATGGAGCTGATGGAGGTGATAGAGCTGATGGGGTGATGGAGGTGGATGGAGCTGATGGAGCTGATAGAGCTGATGGGGTGATGGAGGTGGATGGAGCTGATGGAGGTGATAGAGCTGATGGGGTGATGGAGGTGGATGGAGCTGATGGAGGTGATAGAGCTGATGGGGTGATGGAGGTGGAACGCTGTGCATCCGTCTGAAGGTCTGTAAAGGAGGAAGTGCTGGTTTCTCATGTTTCCTTAATAAACAGTCAATGAGGACAAAAGTGATGAAACTTCCTCTGGAGTTAAAAGCATGATTTTATTTCTGAATACGCAACAAGTCAAACGGCAAATCAGGAAAAATCTTTCACCTTTTTTTTTTTTTACATTTTGAACCCCTGAGCACCACATCCAGCTTTCCCATAATGCACTGGATCCATCCAACCGAAGGGAAACAGAAGGAACATTTACAGCTTCATACACAGCTAATGGCCATTAGAGCCTAAAAACTACGAGCACATCGCTACAATACAAAGTAAACAACATGTTACATACGTGTGTTTATTCTGCATGCAGAGCTGCTGATTCTCTGCTGTTCAACTCCTCAACATGTCCACACGGCTCACAGCGGGGAAACTCTTTGGTGTGAAGGGACCAGGCGGTTCTGAGGTGTCAGTGGTCAGTCGGTCTGGACAGGAGGACGGCCGGGGGCCCGAACTACAGAACTACAGAACCACAGAACCACAGAACCACAGAACGGTTCTGGACAGCAGGAACACATCGGTTAGAGGGTCGTGAAATGGGTTCGTAACAAATCTTCCATCTGAACAGCTTTTAAAATAATCTGATTTACTGGAGAGACAGAAAACCTCTTGATTAAAGTCAGAACAATAACTGGAACTCTGCTGGTTCTGACTGGACCAGAACACACACTCCTCTGCAGGAACCAATCATGTGATCATCTCTGACTCCTTCGGTTCTACTGCAGGTTCTACTCAGGTTCTATTGCAGATTCTACTCTGGTTCTACTCAGGTTCTACTGCAGGTTCTAATGCATGTTCTGCTCAGGTTCTACTGCATGTTCTACTGCAGATTCTACTCAGGTTCTACTGCAGGTTCTACTCAGGTTTTACTGCAGGTTCTACTCAGGTTTTACTGCAGATTCTACTCAGGTTTGACTGCATGTTCTACTCAGGTTCTACTGCAGATTCTACTCTGGTTCTACTCAGGTTCTACTGCAGGTTCTACTCAGGTTTTAGTGCAGGTTCTACTTAGTTTTTACTCCAGGTTCTACTCAGGTTTTACTGCAGGTTCTATTCAGGTTTTAGTGCAGGTTCTACTCAGGTTCTACTGCAGGTGTTTGGAGCCTCTAAGGGGCTGAAGTGTGACGGTTCCTGATCCAGAACCAGGAGACGAATCAGAACTCCTCATCAGACTGAACCTCAGAATAACGTCTTCATGAATTGTTTTATAGTTTTTAATTCTAATTTGAATAATTCTGTCCTCAGTTTGTCTCAGGACAATGTCATCAGTCTGAATCTGACCTGCTGACGGTCTAAAGACCACAACAGGTCAAAGGTCAGCTAAACAACAGAGTAAATCCTGGTTCTGTCACAGATCAGATCTGTTTCTTAACTTTTATCAATGACGTCCTGTTTGAGGAGTTTTCATGTCCAGGATGTTCTGCTCTGAAATAACCCCGCCCACTTTCCCTGTGAGGGCGGAGACATGCGTCTGATCCATGAGATGGGTGTGTGTGTGTGTGTGTGTGTGTGTGTGTGTGTGTGTGTGTGTGTGTGTGTGTGTGTGTGTGTGTGTGTGTGTGTGTGTGTGTGTGTGTGTGTGTGTGTGTGTGTGTGTGCTGCTTCTACCTGCACAGCCGTCTGATTGATAAAGAACATTTTAAGTAAACCCAAAGTTAAAAAGCAGAACCACCTGTCAGCGGAGGAGTCAGACGATTGTCCTCTGCTGCACGATTGTTTTTGTACAACGTCAACATCTACGCACACAGTAGCACAATATATTAGTAGCTTTATCCCCAGAAATCAGCCTGCAGCGCCACACTGTTGTCATGGAGACCTCTTTAAACCAACACATGAACCATCTGCATGAAAACTGCTAAACAGCGAGGAAGAGCTAGCAGCTAGCAGCTAGCCCTCAGACCGACACCACCCTTCTGCACCGCCCACAGGACCAATATAACATGACATCATCACTGCTCTTCTTCCTCAGTCTTCCTCATGTGTTTTCATGCAGATTGGATTCATGTTGATCCCACAAAAGGCCGTTTTGTTGCGCCGGCACAACACCAACTGTAAAAAGCGCTTTGAACGTGTTGCTGAATTCTTCAGTCATCATTGATATTTATATATATATTTGAACTGAGAAGTATTTTGGGTTTCACAACATACATGGATATGAAACATTGTGATTCAATAAGGATTGTGGACATGCTTGTTGGCACAGTCTATAACAAATGAGGTAGATGTGTGTCAATAAAATATTCCCTTCTTTGGTATAATTATACAAAATGTGACAACAACAAAAAACAATCCAGTGATTTGTTGGAGTAAAACATTGACTTTCAAGTGATGCACAATAAAAAATAAATGAAATTTATGAGGTATATTTTGTGTTCATACTTCATTATGACTATATACAAGAAGACTGGTGAGGTATCTGCATTCGGGAGGACTTCCTGGAACCAAAGTGTTGAGCTGAACGTCATGTGATCAAATAGAAAACACAATAAATAAATGCTGCCTTTAAATGCTTTAACAGACGTTTCAAAAACCCATAAATCTTCAAACTGGTTCCCGTCACGATGAAGAAGAGCTGACGGATCTCCAAGAAAGCAGAGAAACGGGAAGCTCGACGCTGAAGCAGATCCGAGGTCAGATTGAAGCGCCGTCGTTCCTTCGCCTGCCGACAGCTCTGCTCTGCGTTCAGCAGGATGTTGAGAAGCCGACAACCATCAGCGGAGCGACGTCCACCACGATGAGGAAACACCAGCTGCTGTCACTGAGAATAAATGATGCTTTCATGTCTTGGAACACATATTTTACTGTGTGCTCAACATGTTGCAAAACTTCCTCTGTGATCGGAGCAGAAGAAAAATGTAGAAGTGTTGAGATGATGTGGTTCTGACGAACACTACGGACATCAGACGGTTCATTATTGTGACGTGTTGCTGGAGCAGATTAAATAATCACGTTCTGCAGGGACGACGTCCAGAAGCAGCTCACACGGTACAGATGCTGCAGATGTTTCAAACACATTACTCAGCAGCTGACCACCGATAGAGGACCGGATCAGCACAAACCGAACCGGACCGGATCAGCACAAACCGAACTGTTCAGGTCTGAATGTGCTTCATGCAGCTGCAGGATGACGTGTGCTGAGACAACAGCTGATCTCAGACATCCATTCACACGTCACGTCTACAGTTAGCGTGTAGATGCACACGCATCATGCTATTGAGTCCAAGTGTCCAACAGAGTCTGAATCAGAGGAAACATGATGATTTGTTCTGTTTGTGTTCTCTGATCCTCAGCTTGAATGATCTGGTGCTGAAGCTCATCGTTAACACGGACAGCTGCGTCTTCTTCTTTGGTTTGGGCTGGAAGCTGCCACGTCTTTGATTGACAGGAGGGAGGCTTCGTTTGGCTTCATCCAGTTGCACCTAAAGTTGATGAACTCAAACTGTTCCACACTGAACAGGTGTCAGTGAGGACATGAAAGACAATGTGGACACACTAATGTCCTTCAAACACAAGGCTAACTGACAGCAGGAGGAGGAGGAAGGGGGCGGGGCTACAACAAAGAACTGAGTCAGTGAATAGTTTTCTGACCTCCAAGAATATGATGGATGAAGAGGAGCCACATTAGAAACCAGCTGGAGTTCATCTGATGATGATGAGGAGCTGGAGTAAGAGGGCGGGGGTGGGGTGCGGCGAAGGAGATGGGGGGGGGGGGGGTTGGGGCAGGAAACTCAGGGGGAGGAGTTTCTGTGACCATGGAGCGAGGAGGAGGACGAGGAGGATGAGGAGGACCAGGTAGGCTGGAACTCCAGAGGACTGGTCTTTCCCTGAGTCGGAACGCTGCTGTGTTTCCCACGATGTCCCGTCATCCCGCCGATGGCCGACTGACGAGCAAACAGGACGCCTGAGGAGGAGACAGCAGTCAGTGAGGCCGCCTCCCACTTCACATAAACTCATATTTAATTTAAAATAGACCAAAGACAACATATCAAATGTTGAAACTGAATAATTTTGTTGTTTTATGATAAATATCTGATGGCAGCAACACATCTCTAAAAAGTTGGGACATTGGGATGGCAGCATATGTTGCTCCAAAACCTGAATATATCATTCAGCATTAATGCTTCCTTCCAGATGTTCAAGCTACCCATGCCGTGTGTACTAATGTATCCTGTACCATCACAGATGCTGGCTTTAGAACTGAGCTGATAACAAGCTGGATGGTCCCTCTCCTCTTTAACCTGGAGGATGCAGCGTCCATGATTTCCAAACAGAATCTCAGATTGTGATCCATCAGACCTCAGGACAGTTGTCCACTTCACCTCAGTCCATCTTCAATGATCTCGGTCCAGAGAAGGCGGCGGTGTTTCTGGATCATGTTTCTATCTGGTTTCTTCTTTGGAGAGTTTTAACATCATTTGTGGACGCAGCGATGAACTGTGTTCACAGACGATGGTTTTCACAAGTGTTCCTGAGCCCATGCAGTGATTTCCACTCCAGAATAGTGTGTTTTTAATGCAGTGCTGCCTGAGGGCCCGAAGATCACCACCATCCAATATTGGTTTCCAGCCTTGTCCCTTGTGTTCAGAGATTTCTCCAGATTCTCTGAATCTTTTAATGATATTATGAACCACAGACGATGAAATCCACTAATTCTTTGTAGTTTTACGTTGAGGAACATTATTCTTAGATTGTTGAACTATTTTCCAACACAGAGGTGGTGAACCTCTCCCCATCTTCACTGCTGAGAGACTGTGCCTCTCTGAAATCATCTTTTTAATCCATCATTAAACATCTTCTTGTTACTGATCTGTTGCCAGTTACACAACTTTTGTTGACCCTGTAACAACTTATAGAGACGTGTTGCTGCCTTCAAATTCAAAATGAGCAGATATTTTTCATAAAACAATAACATTTCTCAGTTACAACATCTGATATGTTGTCTTTGGTCTATTTTCCATTAAATGTGAGTTAATGTGATTTAGAAATCATCACATTCTGTACAATAGTTCCTGCTAATACTGTAGCTAGTTTATCTGCAGTAGAACAGACCAGTCAGCACATCAGTATAATGTATAATGTCCATTTAATATTTAATATCAGCTACTTTATTTACTTAATATCATCCCCGTGTCTGTCTACTGCTCCTTTAAGTACAACATCTGTTACACATCTGGACAGAAATGATATTTTCTATATACTATATTAAAGTCATTGTTGTATTTCAGCATCCAAACACACAGTGATACATTAAAGTGAGTGTCAGCTGGTGGCTGGAGGAGCTGCATCCAATCAGGACTGAACACTCAGAGAGGTCTGATGGGAAGTGACGGACACACACACACACACACACACACACACACACACACACACACACACACACACACACACACACACACACACACACACACACACACACACACACACACACACACACACACACACACACACACACACACACACACACACACACACAGGCAGCCACATAAGACAATAAGCCCCATCGACCTTGAATCCACAGGCCCAATTTTTAGATATTTAACTTTTTTAACTCTATTGGACTGCCACTTCATTACGATGGATTTTATAGCAAAGACATCAAATTGCGCGGAGGACTAAGC
Organism: Brachyistius frenatus; assembly: GCF_029030835.1. Classification (NCBI taxonomy): domain Eukaryota; kingdom Metazoa; phylum Chordata; class Actinopteri; family Embiotocidae; genus Brachyistius; species Brachyistius frenatus. Next base: position 228,284 of record NW_027210937.1, read on the forward strand.
ACCAGGGTGCTGCTATAACTTATTGAATTTCCTGCCTGCAATTACATCAGCAAACGGCCCCTCTATTTACCTGTGTAGACAACTCCATTTATTTCTATTGACATGTTGATGCTGCTAATGCCGTTGGTAGACAGGTTCAATGCAGTCTCTTGTCTATCATCTGTCAAGAGAGGAGGCACAGAAGGAGAGAGAGAAAAACTCAATATGAGCATTTAGAAAGGGAACAGAAGAAGCAAGAGGAGTATTGGTGATAACTCAGAGAGTGACAGGATAAGGAGAGCTTTATTAAAGAGTTCTGGGGAGACAGAGCTGTCAAAAGATGTTACACACATTCGTCCACGTCGGTCTGCATGAATCTGATCGCTGCACACTGAACTCTGCTGCTCAAACCACACAAACCTTCATGAGCAGAGTAAAGTCATCACTGATGTCAGCGAGCTGCTGCGATATCAAACCGGCTGTAAACACACATTTATCCGTCTAAGTGCACGTGGGTGGAGACAAATGATAGTGTTTGGATGTAATCTGTAAATGACAGTGTGTTTGAGGGCCGGAGCCAGACGGCCAGCGTGGGAATTAACCTGAGAAAGATTCTCACTCCTTTCTTCATCACGTTTCAAGTGCAAAGCCGGCTATTATGACTAATGTGAGAGAGGCAGCGATGCAGACAGGAATGATATCACACTTGAGCAGATAGGCCTCTTCTTCTTCCTTTAGCCTCTATCATTAAGTCATATGTGACTTATGGCTGCGGCCGCACGGCCATCTTTACTCCTCGTGAGCTGCGTTCTCCACAAAAACTATTTCTTCAAAACATCAAATTACACATGTGATATGATGAAGCATGTGCACATTAGTGGTTCCTCTCTGACACACTGTCATTTAAACAGAGGACAAACTCAGCAGCACAGAAAGGCCTCATTTTAGATTCCACATGAAGACACACAGGACGAGCAGATTGAACCTTCAGATGTATTCTGAGATGGGAGATGAAAACTGTCTGAGTTACAGAGACGACATGACGTCAGCATTAATCTACATTTTAACAGAAGGATCCTGATGCTGCGCGTCTCCGTCACGCGTCCACTGGTTCCTACTGAGGACATCCTTAAGCACACGTCCACCGGTTCCTACTGAGGACATCCTTAAGCACACGTCCACCGGTTCCTACTGAGGACATCCTTAAACACACGTCCACCGGTTCCTACTGAGGACATCCTTAAACACACGTCCACCAGTTCCTACTGAGGACATCCTTAAACACACGTCCACCGGTTCCAACTGAGGACATCCTCAGCACACGTTCAGCATCTCATTTAAAACAAGGTTCAGTCAACAGATGGAAACTGTAGTTGGTAACAACCGTGATGTTCCCTCATTATCATCATTACTGATGTTCACTGGTTCAGAGGTCAACACAACAGAATCCATCTAAAAAAAACACTCAAATGATATTTGTTTCAAAATGATATCAACTAATTAAAATAATAACACTCTCATCACAGAATATAAGCAAGTGTTGGTTATTATGATTAAAAACAATCAGGAGAGGAGAGGGGAGGAGAGGAGAGGGGAGGGGAGGGGAGGAGAGGGGAGGAGAGGAGAGGAGAGGAGAGGAGAGGAGAGGAGAGGAGAGGAGAGGAGAGGAGAGGAGAGGAGAGGAGAGGAGAGGAGAGGAGAGGATTCAATTTTATTTATATAGCGCCAAATCACAACACAGGTTATTTGATGGCACTTAACACATTAAAGTCTTTACAGCAAGAAAAATTCCCTTTAACAGGAAGAAACCTCCGACAGAACCAGGATCAGAGGTGGAGAACATCTGTTAACAGAACCAGGATCAGAGGTGGGCGGAGCATCTGTTAACAGAACCAGGATCAGAGGTGGGCGGAGCATCTGGTAACAGAACCAGGATCAGAGGTGGGCGGAGCATCTGTTAACAGAACCAGGATCAGAGGTGGGCGGAGCATCTGCCTCGACCGGTTGGGGTGAGAAGAGAGCAGAGAGAGAAAAGGACAGCATAGAGATAGAAGAGAAGAACTGTTGGTGGAGACGACAATCACAGATCAGAGACATGCAGCTCCATGACGGGACATCTGGAAAAGAAAGAACAGAAACTACACGAGTGAAGGAACTGAATGGAGACAACAGATAATAAGAAGAAACTATGGGAGAGAAGAAGATGGTGAGGTATGAGTCAGTTAAAGAGTAGGAGGAAATAAAAGAAGCTCAGCATGTAGCGAGGTCCTCCAGCAGCCTCGGCCTATAACAGCATAACTAAGGGTTGGTTCAGGTCTACCTGAGCCAGCCCTAACTATAGGCTTTATCAAGAAGGAACATTTTGAGGCTAATCTTAAAGCTAGAGAGGGTTTCTGCCCCTCCAACACAAACTGGGAGCTGGTTCCACAGGGGAGGAGCCTGAAAACTGAAGCTCCGCCTCCCATTCTACTTCTGGAAACTCTAGGAACCACAAGTAGACCAGCGTACTGAGAGAGAAGTGCTCTGCTAGGATTATATGGTTCTATAAGATCTCTAAGATATGATGGAGCCTGGTCATGTAAAGCTTTGTAAGTCATCAAGAGAATTTTAAATGTTATTCTTGATTTCACAGAAAGCCAGTGAAGAGAAGATAAAACTGGAGAAATATGATCTCTCTTGTTAAATCCCGTCAGTACTCTTGTTGCAGCATTTTGGATCAGCTGCAGGTTTTTAATGAGTAATTTGGACATCCTAACAACAAGGAATTACAATAATCTAGTCTAGAAGTAACAAACGCAGGAATGAGTTTTTCTGTGTCACACTGAGGAAGGATTTTCCTGATTTTATTAATATTACGTAGATGAAAGAAGGCAGTTCTGGAGATTTGCTTTATATGGTGTCTAAAGGACAAATCCTCATCAAAGATGACTCCAAGGTTCCTCCCAGTTTTGCTGGAGACCAAGACAACGTCATCTAGAGTAACTAAGTGATTACAGAAAGAGTTTCTGAGGTGTTTAGGACCAAGTACAAGAACTTCTGTTTTGTCTGAATTTAGAAGCAGGAAGTTCTTGGTCATCCAGGCCTTTATGTCTTTTAGACAGGCTTCAAGTTTTACTAACTGATTAGTTTCATCTGGTTTTATAGAAAGATATAGCTGAGTGTCATCTGCATAACAATGGAAGTTGATGCAGTGCTTCCTGATGACATCTCCTAATGGAAGCATGTACAAAGTAAAAAGTATTGGGCCTAACACTGAGCCTTGTGGAACTCCATAACTAACTCTTGTTTGTCTGGAAGACTCATTGTTGACATGGACAAACTGGAATCTATCTGATAAGTAGGATTTGAACCAGTCTAATGCAGTTCCTTTAATCCTCGTAACGTCTTCTAATCTCTGTAATAAGATCGTATGATCAATCGTATCAAAAGCAGCACTGAGGTCCAGAAGAACAAGTACAGAGACGAGTCCATTATCTGAGGCTAATAAAAGGTCCTTAGTAACTTTCACCAGAGCTGTTTCTGTGCTATGATGAACTCTAAAGACTGAACATCTTCAAACAGATCATTCCTTTATAAATGATCACAAAGTTGATTTGAAACAACTTTTTCAAGGATTTTAGAAATAAACGTCAGGTTGTAAATTGGTCTGTAGTTTCCTAAAACAGCTGATCAAGAGTCGTCTTTTTAAGTAAAGGTTTAATTACAGCCACTTTAAAAGCCTGCGGTACATAGCTGGTTACAATAGATAGGTTGATCTGATCTAATATGGAAGTATTCATTAAAGGGAAGACTTCCTTAAAAAGTTTAGTTGGGATGAGATCTAACAGACAGCTAGAGGATCCAGATGAAGAAATAATTCTAGTTAACTCAGAGAGATCAACAGGAGAGAAATGTTCCAAGTTTACATCTGGTCCTACAGTTGCTTTCAGGGCTGCTGTTGCTTAGCAACACATCAGTGATGGTGTCAGGAAGGGTCGGCCCGATTCTCTCCCTGATAGTAAGAATTTTATTAGTAAAGAAGTTAATGAAGTCATTACTGCTGAGAGCTGAAGGAATAGAGGGCTCAACAGAACTGGGACTCTTTGTCAGCCTGCTACAGTGATGAAAAGAAACCTGGGGTTGTTCTTGTTGTCCTCTATTAATGATGAATAATATAAAGTTCTGGCCTTACCAAGAGCTTTCTTATATAATATTAGACTATCCTTCCAGGCAGGTGAAATTCTTCTAAATTAGTGGAA
>NW_027210937.1:237500-287500 GCF_029030835.1 Brachyistius frenatus
AGGTTCACTCTGATAACAGAATGAGTCCCAGACCTCCTCTGGATGTGGTCTGAGCAGACCGGATCTCCGGGATGAGTTTACACCTGAACTCAGAGCTGAACAGCGGTGATCGGATCGGCGGGGAGGACGCTGATGTCAGGTGTGAACAGAGTGATGAAAGATGTAACTTAGAGTTTAACTTGCAGATAAACGACACCAGCAGCACTAAAATAACTCATCCTGTTTTTAGACCCTGCTGATGTCTCCATGGCACGCTGCACGCTGTTTTCCTTGAGGACCAGTAATCACAGAGCTGCGATGCTTCATATGAGTGTTCGGGGGACATTGAGGAAGTCCTGCAAGATGTTTCCTCTTCGGTGGGATGACCACACCACTGCAAACCACACGAGTATGAATTGAATGGAAACAGTTTGTGAAATCATATTCTGACATGCAAACACTCCAACTTGTCCTTCGTGACCAGGTAATCACGCCACTCCTCCTCAAACATGATCTGTGTAATACACTATGTGCAAGCTTTTCATAAAGAGGAAGAGATTCCTGCTTCAAAGTGGCAGAAAAATCATTTGTTTTTTTGAGATGTGAGCTGCTCATCGACTGAAATAAACTCCTAAAATAACAGGGTGACAGATTTGTGATGCATTAAAGGGACACTTGTAATAATTGTTGGGTTGGTTCCACATATTTTCATATATGTTGTCATAAGTTTGCTTCACACGTTCTGAATTAAATGCCATGATTGAAAAGAAGGTAAATAATGTCATGCTACGTGAAGCATGATTCACAGCATTCTTCCATTCATATATAAACAAAGTCATGTGGTGCTTTATTGACAAACTGAACATATAAATATATATTTATAAATTATATTTATAGATTTCTAGTTGCTTCTGCTTTGTTTTTGTTCTGATCTCTTGTATAAAAGCTGCTCCAGATGTTTCCTCAGGAAACGGAGGGGTTGGACCAGTGGAACCACTTAAAGCAGGGGTGTCAAACTCATTTTAGTTAAGGGGCCACATACTGCCCACTTTCATCTCAAGTGGTCCAGACCAGTAGAATCATAGCATAATAACGCAGACATAACGACAATATTTCTCTATGTTTAAATCATTGGTGAAGGTTTTTGGATGATAAACCCTATTTTAAGGTCTTTCTACAATAAACTAGAAACATAAAGAGCAAAAACTCAGACATCAGCCCACTGTTTATCTGTCTGGGATCTCCTCTACAGATTCCCTCACAGCGAGCTGCTGCCTCCGGAGCAGACGTCACATTTATGCTGTTTTTGAAGCAATTACTGGAGCGATTTAAAAAATGACAAAACGTTTGTAATCATAAACCTCCATATTCTCATAGAAATGCAATTTATGTCTTTCTGTAATTTTCACACTTAGCAAAGTCATCCGACGGGCCAGATCCGGCTCGCGGGCCATATGTTTGACACCCCTGACTTAAAGGCTTTTAATGTGAAACATCTGTGAAGAAAGTGTGCAGTTTAAATCAGTATAGAATCAGACTGGAGATCAGGAGAGCAGATGAACATGGAAACATGTTCATGATGGGTTTCTAAAATGAAGGACATATAAACAGACAGCTGAGGGGACGTCTTCTGTCCTCTGTCTCAGATCGTCTTACCTTTCTTGATCACGGGCACCTGGGAGATGTGTCCGCCGGCGTGCGTGTGCATGGGTAACTGGGACATGTGCATGTTGGGGGAGGACAGGAGGGTGGGGGTGCCCACGGGAGAGTAGTTGAAGATGGCTGAGCCGTAGCTCTGCCGACGGCCTTCCCGCCGGTTGCTGTCGATAGCTGCCTGGAGCTCGCCGGGGGAGCTCAGTCCCCGCTTCTCACATTCATACGGGTAGAGGTACTTCATATACCTGCAGGGGGAGGGGGAGGGGCTCTAATGATTCACTTTGTTATGGCGTCACATGATGTCAATCAATCATCAATCTGTCAATGTTTGTGTCGAGGCAGCAAAGAAACCATCGAATCGCAGCACACTTTCACCACCCGAACGACGCAGAGGATTTATTCCAGTGATGAGCATCATTTACAGATTAATATGAGTCATGTGAACGAAAGTCTCAATGTTAATGTTTTAAATTATAATCAGCAAACTTTTCTGCACATGTACAAACTGTAAAATATGAATAACAAACAAGTGTTTCTGGCATCAAATTCAAAATGAGCAGATACTTTTCATAAAACTAACATTTCTCAGTTTCAACATCTGATATGTTGTCTTTGGTCTATTTTCTATTAAATATGACTTAATGAGATTTGTCAATCATTGCATTTTGTTTTTATTTATATTTTACACACGTCACTACTTATGGGAAACAGGGTTGTAAATTATAAAACTTGATTAATCACAAAGAAATGTCTTCTTTTTATTTCTTGATTTTCAAATCTTGACATTTATTCTAATCTTAAAAATTCGTCTTTTCAAAGCCATTTGGTTGATTTTTTTTTTTTTTTTAAGAAATATTGGTGGCTTTTTAATAAAAATCACAAAGAAATACCAAAGAGCAAATGATGATTTACACCATTCAACTGTTTCATTTAATATACACGACACAGAATCTCGTTTAATACTTTCAGCTAAATAAGGAACCTCAATTTGAATTAAAGATAATTAAAAATAAAGCAATTTGATTACTATAACACTGTGTAATTAAGGTAACCAGGTCACCACGGTAACCTGCATGTAAACAGTGATTATTGGTTTATAAAGTCATAGGATGTCAATGTCAGTGAATACTGCAGATCTTTACACCATTATTACTATTAATAACTATATAAACACATTTATTTACAGAAAACAGATAACACATGCATTATCATTCAAGTGGAGTCTTAAAAAGACAGTTGACCTTTGACCCTGTCCTGAACAGTCATTGATCACTGAGGAGGTGTTGGACAGATGTACACACGGTGTTAATCTGTCAACTCATTAAAACTAAAATCAGAGAACTGTTGGTAATTAAACATGATTGAAAGGATTAATGTTTCTTCATTAAAGTCCCTGTAGCTCCTATATAATATATATACATACCTTTTTATATATATATAGTCACTAATATATTATATATATATACAGTCACATGATATGTGTGTTTCTGCTTCAGTTTCCTGTTCAATTATCAACAGATATATCATCTATATATTTCAGAGGAGAAGAGGAATCACAGCAGCAGGTAAACGCCACACACACACACACACACACACACACACACACACACACACACACACACACACACACACACACACACACACACACACACACACACACACACACACACACACACACACACACACACACACACACACACACACACGCGCACGCACAGCCCCCTTTTGCAGGAAACACAGGTGAGTCTGTTCTCCAAATGTCTGAACACAGTGTGAAATCAAAGAAACATTTTCCAGCATTAAAACAGAAGAAATCATCAGACTCCTGTCCCACCTGTACTACCTGTACTACCTGTCCCACCTGTACTACCTGTCCCACTTGTACTACCTGTCCCACCTGTACTACCTGTACTACCTGTACTACCTGTCCCACCTGTACTACCTGTCCCACTTGTACTACCTGTCCCACCTGTACTACCTGTACTACCTGTCCCACCTGTACTACCTGTACCACCTGTACCACCTGTACAACCTGTACTACCTGCACCACCTGCAACACATGTACCACCTGTACCACCTGTACCACCTGTACCACATGTACCACCTGTAACACCTGTATCACCTGTACCACGGATGGGAACAATGGAGCCCACCTGTACCACCTGTACTACCAGTACCACCTTCAACACATGTAACACCTGTACCACCTGTACTACCTGTACCACCTGTACCACCTGTACCACCTGTACCACCTGTACCACCTGTACTACCTGTACCACCTGCAACATGTACATGTACCACCTGTACTATCTGTACCACCTGTACCACCGATGGGAACCATGGAGCCCACCTGTACCACCTGCAACACCTGTACCACCAGTACCACCTGTACCACCTGTACTACCTGTACCACCTGTAACACCTGTAACACCTGTAATACCTGTACTACCTGTACCACCTGTACTACCTGTACCACCTGCAACACATGTAACACCTGTACCACCTGTACTACCTGTACCACCTGTACCACCTGTACCACCTGTACCACCTGTACTACCTGTACTACCTGTACCACCTGTACCACCTGTAACACCTGTAACACCTGTACCACCTGTACTACCTGTACTACCTGTACCACCTGTACCACCTGTACCACCTGTAACACCTGTACCACCTGTACCACTGATGGGAACCATGGAGCCCACCTGTACCACCTGCAACACCTGTAACACCTGTAACACCTGTACCACCTGTACCACCTGTAACACCTGTACCACCTGTAACACCTGTACCACCTGTACCACCTGCAACACATGTACCACCTGTACTATCTGTACCACCTGTACCACCTGTACCACCTGTACTACCTGTACCACCTGTACCACCTGTACCACCTGTACCACCTGCAACACATGTAACACCTGTACCACCTGTACCACCTGTACCACCTGTAACACCTGTACCACCTGTAACACCTGTAACACCTGTACCACCTGTACTACCTGTACCACCTGTACTACCTGTACCACCTGCAACACCTGTACCACCTGTACCACCTGTAACACCCGTAACACCTGTAACACCTGTATTACCTGTACCACCTGCAACACATGTAACACCTGTACCACCTGTACCACCTGTACCACCTGTAACACCTGTACCACCTGCAACACATGTACCACCTGTACCACCTGTAACACCTGTACCACCTGTAAAACCTGTAACACCTGTACCACCTGCAACACATGTAACACCTGTACCACCTGTACCACCTGTACCACCTGTAACACCTGTAACACATGTAACACCTGTAACACCTGTAACACCTGTAACACCTGTACTACCTGTACCACCTGCAACACATGTAACACCTGTACCACCTGTAACACCTGTACCACCTGTACTACCTGTACCACCTGTACTACCTGTACAACCTGCAACACCTGTACCACCTGTAACACCTGTACCACCTGTAACACCTGTACTACCTGTACCACCTGCAACACCTGTACCACCTGTACCACCTGTACCACCTGTAACACCTGTTGTACCACCTGTACCACCTGCAACACATGTAACACCTGTACCACCTGTACCACCTGTAACACCTGTAACACCTGTACCACCTGTACCACCTGTACCACCTGTAACACCTGTAACACCTGTAACACCTGTACTACCTGTACCACCTGTACTACCTGTACCACCTGTACCACCTGTAACACCTGTAACACTTGTACCACCTGTAACACCTGCAACACATGTAACACCTGTACCACCTGTACCACCTGTACCACCTGTAACACCTGTAACACTTGTACCACCTGTACCACCTGCAACACATGTAACACCTGTACCACCTGTACCACCTGTACTACCTGTACCACCTGCAACACATGTAACACCTGTACCACCTGTACCACCTGTACCACCTGTAACACCTGTAACACTTGTACCACCTGTACCACCTGCAACACATGTAACACCTGTACCACCTGTACCACCTGTACCACCTGTAACACCTGTAACACTTGTACCACCTGTACCACCTGCAACACATGTAACACCTGTACCACCTGTACCACCTGTACTACCTGTACCACCTGCAACACATGTAACACCTGTACCACCTGTACCACCTGTACCACCTGTACCACCGATGGGAACCATGGAGCCCACCTGTACCACCTGGTGTCATCGGAGCAGCGTGGCAGCAGGTGGAGGTGTGTGCTGCTACTCACTGTGTTCGCAGAGTGAACGCTGCGCTGGTGATGGAGGTAGGGAGGTTAAGGCCTTTGGTGATCTCACGCCATATTTTCTTATTGATGACTTCCACTAAGCCGCCTTTTTCTGTGACGAGCTTGTAGAGCATGTAGAGATCCAACACCTGCTTGGCCATGATAGGAATCCGATTCACTGGAGTCCCTGCAGAAAGAAAACACAATATCCACAATCAATCCCATTAACTTTGGTTCCTGCCATCAATACGCTTCTGCAGCTTCTCATAAGGCCAATTAATCTGGAGCGAGTCAGAAGTCTGACAGCTGGGAGAGGAGACGGAAATATAAGTGAAGAAAACTTTCAGAGCTCTTATCTGAGCTTCCTCTGCAGCTGCTGCTCTCCATTATTATACAACTCAAAGTTCATGTGGAAATATGTGGAGACAAACAGTGTGATGTCGTCCACGGGGAGAACAACACGGCTTGTTTAAAACTTTACAAATACATTCTGCAAAATGGGAGTCATCAATTAATGGCTGCCAGCCGACTCCCTTATTAGCAAAATAAAGGGCTCTGAGAATAATTTCTATTTGCAATTTAATGTCAGGCATAAAGAGAGAAGGGCCGTGTCTTTGTGAACGCTGAGAAGTGGTTGACCCTGAGATAATTAACCTGCGTTCTGCTGACAGAGTTCCATTGTGCCCATCGGATTTACCATAATAGCGATCAATAGCTTCAGAAATATAGTGCAAACAACAGCAGCAGGCCTTTACGGGGTGGGGGGGGGGGGGGGCTGAAGTATCGTCTGAGGTGGTGAAGACACATCAATTACAGCCACTAATTACGGCTTCATTTTGTGGTGATGGCATGTGAACGAATGAGACACTATTAAACAAGAGATTGATGTTCGCTGTCCTCCAGACAAAACCTGCAGATCTTCATCGCTCGCTGGACGAAACACTTCAGGAGCCGTCGGAGGAAGACGAGGATACAACACATCAAGATTCAGATGAAGATCATTCTGAGGACTCATTCAGTCCCACAGTTTACATGGAGGACAGAAGAAATGTGACAAAAACTAAAACTGTTAAAATACAGAAGACTTGCAGACACACACACACACACACACACACACACACACACACACACACACACACACACACACACACACACACACACACACACACACACACACACACACACACACACACACACACACACACAGACACACACACACACACACACACACACACACACACACACACGCACGCACGCACACACACACACACACACACACACACACACACACACACACACACACACACACACACACACACACACACACACACACACACACACACACACACACACACACACACACACACACACACACACACACACACACACACACACACACACACACACGGTTACAGTCGAGCTCTTGATTCAACTTTGTAGATTAAATCCTGACATGATCTCCTGCTTTTCTTTCTTTATCTTTTCATTTTAATCTCCATGAAATGATAGAAATGACTTTGATCTGCTTCACCAACAACACACCGACTTCATTTTCAGGAAACGTTGACTTCTACCTGAGCAGATAAAAAACAGTCTGGATGATATTTGCAGATAAATCGAGATGAAAACTTCCACTTTATGAACCAAACAGAGGAGACGTTCTACAGTAAGACAGGAGGAGACAACGCAGAGCTGCTCCTCCTCCTCTCCTCTTCCTCTCCTCCTCCTCCTCCTCTACAGCTTATCTTTATTACCACTGATTAAAACATGTATCTGTGCTGATCTATAAAACTATTATTTAGTTGAAGACATAGTAGCCGCCCCAAACAAAGATGGAGGTAATAAATAAAAGGCGAGTCTTTGTCTGACGGACTGCGAGGAGACAGAAGCCTCTTAAAACAAGATTTATGTGCTTTCGACACGCAGGGTGATGTATTCGTCCCTCTGATTCTCTGAAAGAGATATCAGGAATAAAAGAGGGAGAATGGAGCCTTTTGTCAGCAGAAACTCTCCCATCAGGCCATGTGTCTTTATGACAGAGAGCGATGGTGGACGGTGGAGGACCTCCTTCTGCAGCTCTAACCGCCGGCTCACAGAGCAGCTGGTAATTGGAGCGATGTGGAGCATCAGGAAGCTCGTAGTGCAGTAATCATCTTTATGCTCGGCTTCATCGCTGAAGCGTTCACTTTGCACCTCTCGGCCGATAATGGGATGAGAATTTCTCCTCCTCATTGACTCGGCTCTGTTAACCCATGAAATGAACGATTAATGCAGCGACACCGTGGAAACAGTTTATCTGCTGAACGAAGACGAGAAGGAAGGAGGGACGAACAAACCTCGAACATCAAGAACATCTGGAGGAGTCGGGAAGAATTTAACTGTCGTGAAGTTTGTTTCTGATTCAGATGTAATATGTGAACTGAGAGGAGGAAGTTGTGTTGTTGTTCTGAATCTAATGTGATGCTGAAGGACAACACAGAGACATTAGGGACATAAGACTGGTTTAACTCCAGTCAAAGATGTGGAGGACGATGAAGGTGTTTTTGTGTCTTTATCATGAAAACAAAAAAACAAACAGTCTTGAAAGCAAATTTCAAAAAAACCTTCGAGTTGAGTTGGATGTAGTGGGCGGGGCATACACTGGAGACGGGACTTTCTATTGGTTCACTTAGAGACACACAACATGCTGCAGACACACAACATGCTGCAGACACACAACATGCTGCAGACACACAACAGGGCTGCAGACACACAACATGCTGCAGACACACAACACGGCTGCAGACACACAACATGCTGCAGACACACAACACGGCTGCAGACACACAACATGCTGCAGACACACAACACGGCTGCAGACACACAACATGCTGCAGACACACAACATGCTGCAGACACAGGTCTGTTCACGTGGCTCCGCCCACGGACGCCATGACAACAGACCTCTGCTGGCTGAGCTGCTGGAAACAGCTCAACACACTAAAACTACATGGCATGGTCACATCTGACTGACACACCGTTTCAGAAGCTCGTTCTGGGGCATCAAGTGCACCCAGAACTTTCTATCAGAGGAGCTCAGCTCCATCTTCACATCTAAAAACTAGAGATGATTTATATAAATAGATATAATGCCAGAAAGTGAACACTGATGACTGAAGGACAGGGAAACATTCAGTAGAAGCCGGATTCAGCAGCAGTGTCACAGAGATCGAAGCCTTTTCTAAAGTCACTGTTCTTCTAACTCACGTTGTTCTTTAGCAGTTAGAGGCAACAAAAGTTGACTTATCTGAGAAGAAGTGCTGATGGGAGGTGTTGGACATAATAATCCATTCATAAGCACAGCCCTGCAGGAGCAGTAAATCATCCTGGGTATTTATCAGCACACAAAGGAGGCCATCAGTGCCTTTGTGTGCTCCGGTTTGATGGAATCTCTCAAATAGGATTCCACGTCTTCACGTCGACACTCAGCGGCAAAACAAAGCTGTTCTGACCATCTGCTGCAGACTCAGGAGGAAGTATGTGAAGGAAACGCTGCAGCACATTCACATTAAAACACAACAGGACAGAACAGAGCGAGACATCACGACACATAAAGCAGCTGTACACGCAAGGGGTTTCAAACCGGAGACGGACGGTGTGACGACGAGGGACAGACAGACTGACAGGACGTTTTCATTCTGGTTCCTTCTAATGATGTCGTCATCAAACCCTCCGACATCACATTCAACCATGTTGTGAACTGAAGCTGCAGCTCCGTCAGACACCAACAGACATCTGCAGCGAAGCAGTCTGACACCATGCAGCGGTGACGGCGAACATCACTGACAGCGTATATGTCTCTAATTATGTTATGAAATATGAATATAAGGGTTGATCCAGCATCAGGTTTCTCTGACTCATCATTCAACAACAGTCACTCTGAGTTTCAGACCTCACCAGGTGGAAACAGAAGCAGAAGCTGCAGATAAATCTGTGCAGGCCGATCAGTCAGAAAACACACGTCGCTGTTCACTTCAGTGCTTTCACAGGAACAATGAGAGGATGAAGGTCTGAAAGGCGGAGCATCACGGCAGCCTGACGGACAGCTGGTCCATCCTGAGGTTGAAGGTTCAGACCTGTTAAAGCTGTGAGCCGGTCAGTGAACTCAGACAGACAGAAAACCGGAGATTCATCTCCAGCAGGATGATGTCAGGGAGGAAACACTCCACAAGACTGTCTGCTGTTTGATGATGTACGTGTGACCTGCAGGTTACTGGGATCATCTATCAGTTTACACTCTGCAGCTCCTCTGAGACGTCGTTGTCCCCACCAGGCTCTGATACTTCATACTGTTTATTAGGACATGACACTCGACATTCTGAACACCGGCTGTCTCTGAACTGTTTATTATCAAAGCTAACTATTTCATCTGTCACTGAACACAGACTCCGAGTAATAAAATAAAAGATTCACTCAGTGTGACCGACCAGCGACCTTTGTCCTGCAGCTGTAACTCACCAGCAGTGTAAAACAGATGATTTATTAAAGACCGTGAAAACACAGGAAAAGATCAGTTAAGAGACAAGAGAGGAGTGAAGTGAGATAAATAATTACTAAGACTAAACTATACAATATAATTAGTCCACTACAGCAAAATGTGAAATACACATGTGGTCCACTACAACAACACGTGAAATAGACACGCTGGTTCACGAGAGCAAAACGTGAAATACATGCTGCTCCACTACAGCGAAACCTGGAATAGACACACCGGTTCACTACAGCAACATGTGATATAGACACGCCGATTCACCACTGGAAAACGTGAAATAGACATGCTTTGGCCTCTGTAGGCGGGATAGTTTTACGTTCTGTAAGTGTGAAACTTGAATTAAATAAACTTGATGAAGGATGTTAGGGTGGAGTGAATGAATCCAATGGGTGAGCATACTGTTTTTGAGTTGTTTTTTTTGCTATCTCACGTGTTGCAGTAGTGAACCAGCGGTTCTATTTCACGTTTTGCTGTAGTGATTCAGTGTGTCTCTTTCCCTTATTGAAGTGGAGCAGCGTATCTATTTCACTTGTTGCTGTAGTGGAGCGGCATGTCTATTTCACGTTTTGCTGTAGTGAACTGGAAAGTCTATTTCTAGTGTTGCTGGAGTGGAGTGATGCGTCTATTTCACGTTTTGCTGCAGAGGACTGGCATGTCTATTTAACGTTTTGTTGTAGTGATTCAGCGTGTCTATTTCCCTTGTTGAAGTGAACCAGTGTGTCTATTTCACGTGTTGCTGTAGTGAACCAGCATGCCTATTCACGTGTTGCTGTAGTGATTCAGCGTGTCTATTTCCCTTGTTGAAGTGGAGCAGGGTATCTATTTCACTTGTTGCTCTAATGGAGCGGCGTGTCTATTTCACGTTTTGCTGTAGGGAACTGGCAAGTTCATTTCTAGTGTTGCTGTAGTGGACCGACTCATCTATTTCACATTTTGCTGTAGTGAACCGGCCTGTCTATTTCACGTTTTGTTGTTGTGGAGCAGCGTGCCTATTTCACTCTTTGCTGTAGTGGAGTGGCGTGTCTATTTCACGTTTTGCTGCAGTGAACCAGCGTGTCTGTGTCACGTTTCTCTGCAGTGAATTGGCATGTCTATGTCCCATTTTTCTGCAGTGGACCAGTGTGTCTATTTCACGTGTTGCTGTAGTGAAATAGCATGACTACGTCACGTTTTTCTGCAGTGAACGAGCGTGTCTATTTCACGTTTTGCTGTCGTGAACCAGCATGCCTATTCACGTGTTGCTGTAGTGGAGCAGTATGTCTATTTCCCGTTTTGTTGTTGTGGAGCAGCGTGTCTATTTCACATTTTGCTGTAGTGATTCAGTGTGTCTATTTCCCTTGTTGAAGTGAACCAGCGTGTCTATTTCACATTTTGCTGTAGTGATTCAGCGTGTCTATTTCCCTTGTTGAAGTGAACCAGCGTGTCTATTTCACATTTTGCTGTAGTGATTCAGCGTGTCTATTTCCCTTGTTGAAGTGAACCAGCGTGTCTATTTCACATGTTGCTGTAGTGAACCAGCATGCCTATTCACGTTTTGCTGTAGTGGACTGGAGTGTCTATTTCACGTTTTGCTGTAGTTAACCAGCGTGTCTATTTCACATTTTGCTGTAGTGATTCAGTGTGTCTACTTCCCTTGTTGAAGTGAACCAGCGTGTCTATTTCACGTTTTTCTGTATTGAACCAGCGTGTCTGTGTCTGTTCCACGTTTTGCTGTATTGAACCAGCGTATCTATTTCACGTGTTACTGTCGTGGAGCAACGCATCTATTTCACGTTTTGCTGTAGTGAACTGGCAAGTCTATTTCACGTGTTGCTATAGTGAACCAGCGTGTCTATTTCACGAGTTGCTATAGTGAACCAGCGTGTCTATTTCACGTGTTGCTATAGTGAACCAGCGTGTCTATTTCACGTGTTGCTATAGTGAACCAGAGTGTCTATTTCACGTGTTGCTGTAGTTTGAGAAGTGTGTCGATTTCACATTTTGCTGTAGTAAGCCAGCGTGTCTATTTCACGTGTTGCCGTGATAACAGGTTGGATGTAGAGGAGGATGAAAGCAGCTGCGGTACAGTTTCCCTCTGCTTCCATTATGAACTCTGCATGTTCTCTGGGCTGCTGGAACAACCTTAAAGGGATCATTCAGGGTTTTTTTCTTGTTTTTTGAGGAGGGGTTGTTTGAGAAATTGTACTTGTAGTTGTATCTTCACCACATTGAGTGTATGACCTGCAGTAGATGAGTCCGACGTGTCCTCAGTTTGGAGAAGCAGCCGGCTATAGTGGACGGGTCACACCAGCAACCTGAACATCTACATGAGTGCTATGCATGCTTCACTTTAAGGCCTTCATGCTGCTACAGGAGCGACATGAGTGGTCGTTCTTATACACTGCTGATCTTTAACAAATCTGTAACAAATAAATGTATTGACGTTTCCTGTTTTCTATGTATACGAGACTTGAGAACAGGAAGTTTCTCTGACTTTGACTAAATACTTTTTCTACCTAAACCGAACCAAACGTCCATCAGAGCAGAAAACACATAACGTATGAATCAGGTTCTGTCTCTGGACTCAGTTCAGGAAGTGATCGGGTGTCACATCAAAAACCCTGTGGTGTTGGAAGGAAGTGAAGAACGATGCACTTAGACTCAGTTGGGCGGAACCACTTTATGAGGGTTTTATAATATATGTGCATTGAACACATTAGAATCAGAAAGAAAACTGAATCTGAGAGTCCGTGAGGCCCAGAGGAGGAAGTCCTTAAGTTCTGGATTTAAAGAGTCATTAGATCCAAACTATTAAAGCAGAGCCGTGTCTGACCCAGTCCACCGGGGTCTCAGATTAACGGACCTTCCTGCCTGACATTTCCCCGTGATGTTGTCCAGGAACATTGACGGGATATTTGGAGCGCTCCTCTCTGATCTCAGCTGTCAGAGGCGAGCGGAGGAGATAGCTGCTGCTGATCGGCTTCGCACTGACAATGTCTCCAACACTAAGTCCAAAATCAATCTCTAATTGAACGCTCCAACAACAATCCATACTGTCTCTAAACCCAAGTGACCACCCAACTACATCATTACTCCATCAACACGGGCTTTCCTGCAGCTGTCACAGCTGGACGTCAGCGGGGACAGATTTACACAATATCTAAATATCTATTTAGATATATAATATCTATGATCTAACACCTCTAAATAAAACCTCTAAAACGTGAGTCTGTCTATCTAAAATTTATTTTTCCTTTTTAAAATGAAATGCATCCTTTGAATTAAATACAGCGACGTGTCTGAGATTAAATATTTCAATAAAACATCTTAAACATCAGTCTGTCCATCATGTTTCTTTTCTGTTTAAATACATCAGTTAGATTAAATAGAGTGTAAAGATGATGTGAAGAAACACTGAAAATTAAGGAAGATGTTTTCATTCATATAAAAGTCGTCCATGTTAAATTTGTTTTTTTAAATTTGTTTTATTTAAATGTCAGCTGCTCCTCGTCAGTAAATCTATCAGCTGATTTTCGGTGTCTTTGTCCGGTCTCCTGAAATATCTGAGTTAAAATCAAAGCACTCAGATTATCATTGTGGTTTAATAAATCAGAGTATTTACAGGTTTTATTATCAACTTTATAAAATGTCCCTCTGCTTCCTGTTTATGTGAACTTTACATTTAAACATCCAGTCAGAGGAATTTGGGATTTCATTTAAAATGATCATTTAAATTCTTTTGTTTCATGTTTTTATTTTTGATTATCAAGATAAGTCTGAATAAAACATCTTCATTCTATTTTTTTATTATCAGTAATTCACTTTCTATAAAAAACAAAACAAAAAAAAACCAGTATGCTGCATGTTGGTTTGTCTGCTAGTAAACATGTTCATGTAGGAGAACTGCATCATTAGAGGGTTATTCTCCTACAAGTTTCATCTGCAATCTTCAAGTTGTTTTAAACCTGAAAGTTTGACTTCATAGATCTGACCAAATTATATGCTTATAATATTTCAACGTTAACTTTGATTTTAAATAGAATTTTATTTTCTAATGTGCCTTTAAATGGATTCAAATGTTTGTAAAAGCGTTCAAAGCAGCTGAAATAAAGCTGACTTAATTAAATACAAGCACCGGTTATTAATAGATAATGAAATACTTAAAATAAGTGTGTTTTCAGCGTCCTTGCATTGTGAGTGAAGAACAGGCAGATGAGGACATTAAATGGAGGAATGTGATGGCGTGTAAAACATTGTGTGCAGAAGCAGGAATTCAAAATAAGAACAGCCCGGCACGCCAGCCTGCTGCTCCTGAAATAGAGCATCGTTGTGCCGTCTATTCTCTGCTGGGTGGTTGACTTCCTCTTATTATACAAGGCTCCAAACACGGATCTATTTCCCCAGTAAAAGCTGCAGGAATCCTCAGTTTGGGAAACACGGCCTCATCCTGGAGGGTTAGAGGACGGTGGGAGGAGCCGTCTACCTGTCTGACATGGACGAGCCACCAACAGAAGAAACCATCAGAGCACCAGTCTGAAGGAACAGTCTGCGAATTTGTTCTCATCCGACATCATAGATTTAAACTGATTCTCTGAGACGATGAAGATGAAGCTCTGGTCTCCTTGGGAGATTAAAAAAACATTTCTGTCACATAAAGTGTGTTTGTACGTTTTGTTTTAGTCACCGCATTATCAGACTGAACTGTAAATGTTTTTTCCGGTGCTGTCAGTTGCCTCCTACAGTCCTCTTCAGTAAATGCAGTTTGGACATATGATTGATATGAAGGTCACATGAAGACAGCAGACAGAGGTTTCGGAGAGTTTCGTTATGACGGCAGCATTTAGTTCTTAATATCATGATTACACCCTGAATCACGTAACTAATGTCACACACTACTGATGTTTGCACTAACACACACACACACACACACACACACACACACACACACACACACACACACACACACACACACACACACACACACACACACACACACACACACACACACACACACACACACTACTGCTCTTTGTTTCACTATCTTTTATATAATCTGTTTGGTGTCTAACTACACAGTGTTTGTATTAACTGAGCTGCTGCAGCCTGGGAGTGTAAACACACCGACATCAGTCTCATTCTGATTTAATCATTGTATTTATTGCTGACATGTGAGGACACTGAGAGGATTATTAATTATTCTCCGTGTGAGACGCCAGTTTACCAAAACAAAGAGATGATTTGAGGATCTGATGATGTTTCAACATGTTGAGAACAACGTGTTGAAAAAACATTGATGGAGGAGGAGCTGCTGCTGTTCTGAAGTGGACTAAAGCTAAATGGTAAATGTTCTGTACTTGTATAGTTTTATCACCTTTTGGTCTCAAAGCTCTTTAACATGGTTTTTCCATTCACACACTAATGAGACAGATCACCATGCAAGGTGCTGTCATCAGGAGAACATTCACACACCGATGGTTCACCATCGGGAGAACATTCACACACCGATGGTTCACCATCGGGAGAACATTCACACACCGATGGTTCACCATCGGGAGAACATTCACACACCGATGGTTCACCATCGGGAGAACATTCACACACCGATGGTTCACCATCGGGAGAACATTCACACACCGATGGTTCACCATCAGGAGAACATTCACACACCGATGGTTCAACATCAGGAGAACATTCACACACCGATGGTTCACCATCAGGAGAACATTCACACGCCGATGGTTCAACATCAGGAGCAACTTAGGGTTCAGTGTCTTGCTCAAGGACACTTAGGCATGTGGACAGGAGGAGCTGGGGATCGAACCACCAATCCAGTGTGCAACCCACTCTACCACTACTCTAAGCTGTTTGTAGGGAGGATGTGACTATAAAAGACACGTTCCTTCCTCCGGACATGGCAGGACAAAAAGACGATCAAATAAACACGATCAAATAAACACAATCACATAAACACGACAAAATAAACATGACCAAATAAACACGACAAATAAACACGATCAAATAAACACGACTAAATAAACACGACTAAATAAACACAACTAAATAGACACAACTAAATAAACACGACTAAATAAGCAACATCAAATAAAAACGACCAAATAAACACGACTAAATAAACAACATCAATTAAAAACGACTAAATAAACACAACCAAATAAACACGACTAAATGAACAACATCAAATAAATACGACCAAATAAACATGACTAAATAAACACGACTAAATGAACAACATCAAATAAACATGAACAAATAACCACGACTAAATAAACAACAAATAAATACGACTAAATAAACATCAAATAAATACGACTAAATAAACACGATCAAATAAACACGACCAAATAAACATGACTAAATAGACACGACTAAATAAACACAACCAAATAAACAATATCAAATAAATATGACCAAATAAACATGACTAAATAAACAACATCAAATGAATACGACTAAATAAACACAACCAAATAAACACGACCAAATAAACACGACTAAATAAACAACATAAAGTAAATATGACTAAATAAACACTATCAAATTAAAACGACTAAATAAATACAACCAAATTAAAATGACTAAATAAACACAACTAAATAAACACGACTAAATAAACTTAAGTAAATAAACACGACCAAATAAACACGACTAAATAAGCATGATCAAATAAAAACGATCAAATAAACACGACCAAATAAACATGACTAAATAAACACGATTAAATAAACAACATCAAATAAATACGACTATATAAACATGACTAAATAAACATGACCAAATAAACACGACTAAATAAACAACATCAAATAAATACGACTAAATAAACACAACTGAATAAACACGAGTATATAAACATGACTATATAAACATGACTATATAAACATGACTATATAAACATGACTAAATAAACAACATCAAATAAACACAACGGAATAAACATGACTAAATAAACAACATCAAATAAACACAACTGAATAAACACGACTAAATAAACATGACTAAATAAACAACATCAAATAAACACGACCAAATAAACACGACTAAATAAACAACATCAAATAATAAACACAACTAAATAAACAACACCAAATAAACACGACTAAATAAACAACACCAAATAAACACGACTATATAAACACGATCAAATAAACACGACTAAATAAACACGACCAAATAAACACAACTAAATAAACAACATCAAATAAACACGACTATATAAACACGATCAAATAAACACGATGGTCGTTCTCACCTCGTTTCTGCATGAAGCTGAAGAGGTCATCGAGGAACTCTTTACGCTTTTCATCTTCGTCCAGTTCGTAGAGCTGAAACGCAAAGAAAGAGTTCATTAAACGTTTTAATCACGTGATCAGCGGATGAGAAACAGTTAGAGATAACGGACAGGATCACACTGATCACCAGCACAGACACACACACACAGCAACACAAACATACACACAGTAACACAAACGCACACCTCCAAAAACACAAACACACACCTCCAACAACACAAATACATCCAACCACGCACAAACACACACATCCAACAACACTAACAGACACACATTAAACAAAACACACTTTCAACCACACACAAACACACACATCCAACACAGACACACATCCATCAACACACAAACACACACACATCCAACAACACAGACACACATCCAACAACACTCACATCCAACAACACAAACAGACACACATCAAACAACACTCAGACACACACATCCAACAACACAAACACACATCCAACAACACTCAGACACACGTCAAAAAACACAAACACATCCGACAACACACAGAAACATCCAACAAAACTTTATGTCTTCTGTCTGTTTCTCTGTCTGTCTTCTATCTGTCTCTGTTTGTCTTCTGTCTGTCTTCTGTTTGTCTTATCTGTCTTCTATCTGTCTCTGTCTGTCTTCTGTCTGTCTTCAGTATGTCTCTGTGTCTCTCTGTCTGTCTTCTTTCTGTCTCTGTTTGTCTTCTGTCTGTCTCTCTGTCTTATGTCTGTCTTATATGTCTCTGTCTGTCTTCTGTTTGTCTTCTGTCTGTCTTCTATCTGTCTCTGTCTGTCTGTCTTCAGTCTGTCTCTGTGTCTCTCTGTCTGTCAGTCTGTCTTCTTTCTGTCTTCTGTCTGTCTCTGTTTGTCTTCAGTCTGTCTCTCTGTCTTCTGTCTGTCTTCTATGTCTCTGTCTGTCTTCTGTTTGTCTTCTGTCTGTCTTCTATCTGTCTCTGTCTGTCTTCTGTCTGTCTTCACTCTGTATCTGTGTCTCTCTATCTGTCTTCTTTCTGTCTTCAGTCTGTCTCTGTGTCTCTCTGTCTGTCTTCTGTCTGTCTCTGTTTGTCTTCTGTCTGCCTTCTGTCTGTCTCTGTTTGTCTTCTGTCTGTCTTCAATCTGTCTCTGTTTGTCTTCTATGTCTGTGTATATATTGTCAGAGTGTGTGTGTGAGTGTGTGTGAGTGTGAGTGTGCGTGCGTGCGTGAGTGTGTGTGTGAGTGTGTGTGAGTGTGTGTGAGTGTGTGTGAGTCTGTGGGGGGAGGAGGAGCAGCTGTGAGTACCCTGAGAGTGCTGCGCAGCAGGCAGCCGGCGCTGAGAGGAATATCGAAGGTAAAAGAACAGCAAGCCGCTGCACAAATGTTAAGTGCACAAATACACAGCAACGACAATACAGAGGGATCAATGGAGACACACACACACACACACACACACACACACACACACGCACACACGCACACACGCACACACGCACACTCGCACGCACGCACGCACACTCACACTCACACACACTCACACACACACACACACACACACACACACACACACACACACACACACACACACACACACACACACACACACACACACACACACACACACACACACACACACACACACACACACACACACACACACACACACACACACACACACACACACACACACACTCACACACACACACACACACACACACACACACACACACACACACACACACACACACACACACACACACACACTCACACACACACTCACATTCACACACACACACACACACACACACACACACACACACACACACACACACACACACACACACACACACACACACACACACACACACACACACACACACACACACACACACACACACACACACACAGACACACACACACACAATAAAATACAAACACACACAACAACATGCATAGACACACAATGACATGCTTAGACGCGCATCATTGTATATGATTGTATATGATGTATATGATTGTACGTGATTGTATATGATGTATATGATTGTATAAGATTGTATATTATGTATATACTTGTTTGTGATTGTATAAGATGTATATGATTGCATGATTATATATGATGTATATGATTGTATATGATGTATATGATTGTTTATGATGTATATGATTGTATATGATGTATATGATTGTATATGATGTATATGATTGTATAAGATTGTATAAGATTGTATATGATGTATATGATTGTTTGTGATTGTATATTATGTATATAATTGTTTGTGATTGTATATGATGTATATGATTGCATGATTATATATGATGTATATGATTGTATATGATGTATATAATTGTTTATGATGTATATGATGTATATGATTGTATATTATTGTACATGATTGAATGTGATTGTATGTGATTGTGCATGATTGTATATGATGTACATGATTGTATATGATTGTATGTGATTGTATGTGATTGAATGTGATTGTATATAATCATATATGATTGTATATTATTGTATATGATGTATATGATTGTATATGGTGTATATGATGTATATGATTGTGTGTGATTGTATATTATTGTGTAAGATTGTATGTGATGTATACGATTGTATATTATTGTACATGACTGCATGTGATTGTATATGTTCCTATATGGTTGTATATTATTGTATGTGATTGTATATGATGTATATGATTGTACGTGACGTATGTGATTGTATGTAATTGTATATGATTGTATGTGATTGTATATGATTGTATATGATGTGTATGATTGTATGTGATTGTATATGTTGTATATGATTGTATATGATGAATATGATTGTATTTGATTGTATATGATGTAAATGATGTATATGATGTATATGATTGTATGTGATTGTGCATGATTGTATATGATGTATATGATGTACATGATTATTTATGATTGTATATGATAATATATGATTGTATATTATTGTATATGATTGTATGCAATGTATATGATTGTATATGATGCATGTGATTGTATATGATCATATATGATTGTATGTGATGTATATGATCATATATGATTGTATATTATTGTATATGATTGTATGTGATTGTATATGATTGTATGTGATTGTATATGATTGTATGTGATGTATATGATTGTATGTGATGTATATGATTGCATGTGATTGTATATGATTGTGTGATGTATATGATGTATATGTATACGATTGTAAATGATGTATATGATTGTATGTGATTGTATATGATCAAATATGATTGTATATTATTGTACATGATTGTATGTGATGTATATGATTGTATATGATGTATACAATTACATGTAATTGCATATGATTGTATATGATTGTATATGTTGTATATGATTGTATATGAAGAATATGATTGTATATGATGTATATGATGTACATGATTGTATATGATTTTATGTGATTGTTTGTGATTGTATATGATTGTAGGTGATGTATATGATGTTTATGATTGTATATGATTGTGTGA
Organism: Brachyistius frenatus; assembly: GCF_029030835.1. Taxonomy (NCBI): domain Eukaryota; kingdom Metazoa; phylum Chordata; class Actinopteri; family Embiotocidae; genus Brachyistius; species Brachyistius frenatus. The sequence continues at coordinate 258,661 of NW_027210937.1, forward strand.
TGTATATATTTGTATGTGATGTATATGATTGTATGTGATCAAATATGATTGTATATTATTGTATGTGATTGTATCATTGTATGATTTTATGATGTGTTGTAACAGTACTTTTCAGTATCAAAAGAGTATTACTTCATAACTTGCTGACTCACTTTTAAACCAACATGAAAGGTTAATCTGTCATGAAGACCAGTTGTTTCTCTTCCACTGTGATAGCCATAAATAAATAATAATTAAATTATTAATAATTCCACATATGAAGTTGTTGTTCATTAGAGCCTGCTTAGTTGTTTCTTTCAGGCTCTCAGGGATCATAACTCACCAAGCAACATGTCAGTTCATGAAAGTGAAGGACCAACACGCTACACGCATGTTGGAGTGAGACACGCCTGTTTGTTTTGGTTTTCTATGTCTGTGGCGGGAACACAGCTGAGACAGGCTGGGAGCACCGGGTTCACACACACACACACACACACACACACACACACACACACACACACACACACACACACACACACACACACACACACACACACACACACACACACACACACATTGGAGGCTCTGCTGTCACTCACCAGGCTCAATTGAGAGAAGCTGGCTGACTGAACTCTAAACACCTTCAAGACTCTCCTTCTCTCTCCTTCTCTCCCCTCCCCTCTCCTTCTCTCCCCTCCTCTCTCCTCCTCTCCCCTTCTCTCCCCTCCTCTCTCCTCCTCTCCCCTTCTCTCCCCTTCTCTCCCCTTCTCTCTCCTTCTCTCCCCTTCTCTCTCCTTCTCTCCCCTCCTCTCTCCTCCTCTCCCCTTCTCTCCCCTTCTCTCTCCTTCTCTCTCCTTCTCTCTCCTTCTCTCCCTTCTCTCTCCTTCTCTCCCTCCTCTCTCCTTCTCTCCTCTTCTCTCTCCTCCTCTCCCCTTCTCTCCCCTCCTCTCTCTCTCTCCCCTTCTCTCCCCTTCTCTCTCCTTCTCTCTCCTTCTCTCTCCTTCTCTCTCCTCCTCTCCCCTTCTCTCCCCTTCTCTCCCCTTCTCTCCCCTCCTCTCTCCTCCTCTCCCCTTCTCTCCCCTTCTCTCTCCTTCTCTCTCCTTCTCTCTCCTTCTCTCCCCTTCTCTCTCCTTCTCTCTCCTTCTCTCCCCTTCTCTCTCCTTCTCTCCCCTCCTCTCTCCTTCTCTCCTCTTCTCTCTCCTCCTCTCCCCTTCTCTCCCCTCCTCTCTCCTCTCTCCCTTCTCTCCCCTTCTCTCTCCTTCTCTCTCCTTCTCTCTCCTTCTCTCCCCTTCTCTCCCCTTCTCTCTCCTTCTCTCCCCTTCTCTCTCCTTCTCTCCCCTCCTCTCTCCTCCTCTCCCCTTCTCTCCCCTTCTCTCTCCTTCTCTCTCCTTCTCTCTCCTTCTCTCCCCTTCTCTCTCCTTCTCCCCTCCTCTCTCCTTCTCTCCTCTTCTCTCTCCTCCTCTCCCCTTCTCTCCCTCCTCTCTCCTCCTCTCCCCTTCTCTCCCCTTCTCTCTCCTTCTCTCTCCTTCTCTCCCCTTCTCTCCCCTTCTCTCCTCTTCTCTCTCCTCCTCTCCCCTTCTCTCCCCTCCTCTCTCCTCCTCTCCCCTTCTCTCCTTCTCTCTCCTTCTCTCTCCTTCTCTCTCCTTCTCTCCCCTTCTCTCCCTTCTCTCTCTTCTCTCCTTCTCTCTCCTTCTCTCTCCTTCTCTCTCCTCCTCTCTCCTTCTCTCCCCTTCTCTCCCCTTCTCTCCCCTTCTCTCCCCTTCTCTCTCCTTCTCTCCCCCTCTCTCTCCTTCTACCAGCAACATATAACAGGAACAGTGAACTCCCCCTGATGACTGCTGCTCCACAACTCCACCATAAACAGTTGAAACACTCCGAGTGATCCAACGAGGACGGACGGAGGGGACGGAGACGTCAGGACGTCCTCAGTGAAGCTCTCAGTAAGAACAAGTCATCGTGTGCTAGAGAAACCAAAACATCTCATCTGCTGGATAAACAGAGTAAATGATGAAATCCACCTGTTGGTAACCATGACTACGACTTTCCATGGCAACACAGAGAACTACTAAAAGACGGAAGCCAGAAGTTGTATCAGCAGCACCATCATCATCATCATCATCACACTCATCATCATCATACTCATCATCATCATCATCACACTCATCATCATCATCATACTCATCATCATCAGACTCATCATCAGACTCAGACTTATCATCATCATCATCATCACACTCATCATCATCATCATACTCATCATCATCATCATACTCATCATCATCATCATACTCATCATCATCAGACTCATCATCATCATCAGACTCATCATCAGACTCGGACTTATCATCATCATCATCATCATCATCATCAGACTCACCATCATCAATTTACAACCTGACGTTTATTTCTAAAATCCTTGAAAAAGTTGTTTCAAATCAACTTTGTGATCATTTACAAAGGAATGATCTGTTTGAAGATTTTCAGTCTTTAGAGTTCATCATAGCACAGAAACAGCTCTGGTGAAAGTTACTAAGGACCTTTTATTAGCCTCAGATAATGGACTCGTCTCTGTACTTGTTCTTCTGGACCTCAGTGCTGCTTTTGATACGATTGATCATACGATCTTATTACAGAGATTAGAAGACGTTACGAGGATTAAAGGAACTGCATTAGACTGGTTCAAATCCTACTTATCAGATAGATTCCAGTTTGTCCATGTCAACAATGAGTCTTCCAGACAAACAAGAGTTAGTTATGGAGTTCCACAAGGCTCAGTGTTAGGCCCAATACTTTTTACTTTGTACATGCTCCCATTAGGAGATGTCATCAGGAAGCACTGCATCAACTTCCATTGTTATGCAGATGACACTCAGCTATATCTTTCTATAAAACCAGATGAAACTAATCAGTTAGTAAAACTTGAAGCCTGTCTAAAAGACATAAAGGCCTGGATGACCAAGAACTTCCTGCTTCTAAATTCAGACAAAACAGAAGTTCTTGTACTTGGTCCTAAACACCTCAGAAACTCTTTCTGTAATCACTTAGTTACTCTAGATGATGTTGTCTTGGCCTCCAGCAAAACTGTGAGGAACCTTGGAGTCATCTTTGATGAGGATTTGTCCTTTAGACACCGTATAAAGCAAATCTCCAGAACTGCCTTCTTTCATCTACGTAATATTAATAAAATCAGGAAAATCCTTCCTCAGCGTGACGCAGAAAAACTCATTCCTGCGTTTGTTACTTCTAGACTAGATTATTGTAATTCCTTGTTGTTAGGATGTCCAAATTACTCATTAAAAACCTGCAGCTGATCCAAAATGCTGCAGCAAGAGTACTGACAGTATTTATCAAGAGAGATCACATTTCTCCAGTTTTATCTTCTCTTCACTGGCTTCCTGTGAAATCAAGACTAGAATTTAAAATTCTCTTGATGACTTACAAAGCTCTACATGACCAGGCTCCATCATATCTTAGAGATCTTATAGAACCATATAATCCTAGCAGAGCACTTCTCTCTCAGTACGCTGGTCTACTTGTGGTTCCTAGAGTTTCCAGAAGTAGAATGGGAGGCGGAGCATCAGTTTTCAGGCTCCTCCCCTGTGGAACCAGCTCCCAGTTTGTGTTGGAGGGGCAGAAACCCTCTCTAGCTTTAAGATTAGACTCAAAATGTTCCTTCTTGATAAAGCCTATAGTTAGGGCTGGCTCAGGTAGACCTGAACCAACCCTTAGATATGCTGTTATAGGCCGAGGCTGCTGGAGGACCTCGTTACATGCTGAGCTTCTTTTCTTTCCTCCTACTCTTTAACTGACTCATACCTCACCATCTTCTTCTTTCCCATAGTTTCTTCTTATTATCTGTTGTCTCCATTCAGTTCCTTCGCTCGTGTAGTTTCTGTTCTTTCTTTTCCAGATGTCCCGTCATGGAGCTGCATGTCTCTGCTCTGTGATTGTCGTCTCCACCAACAGTTCTTCTCTTGTATCTCTATGCTGTCCTTTTCTCTCTCTGCTCTCCTCTCACCCCAACCGGTCGAGGCAGATGCTCCGCCCACCTCTGATCCTGGTTCTGTTAACAGATGCTCCGCCCACCTCTGATCCTGGTTCTGTTAACAGATGCTCCGCCCACCTCTGAGCCTGGTTCTGTTAACAGATGCTCCGCCCACCTCTGATCCTGGTTCTGTTAACAGAAGCTCCGCCCACCTCTGAGCCTGGTTCTGTTAACAGATGCTCCGCCCACCTCTGATCCTGGTTCTGTTAACAGATGCTCCGCCCACCTCTGATCCTGGTTCTGTCGGAGGTTTCTTCCTGTTAAAGAGAGTTTTTCTTCCCTCTGTTGGAGGTTTTTCTCCCTTAAAGAGGAGTTTTTTCCCTCCTAGTTTATATGAAAATTGTTGAATTGTTGAATTATTGAATTGTTGAATTGTTGAATTGTTGAATTATTGAATTGTTGAATTGTTGAATTGTTGAATTATTGAATTATTGAATTATTGGTTTCTCTGTATAATATTGTAAAGTCTTGCTGTAAAGACTTTAATGTGTTAAGTACCATGAAATAACCTGTGTTGTGATTTGGCGCTATATAAATAAAGTTGAATTGAATTGAATTGAATTGAATTGAATTGAATTGAATTGAATTGAATTGAATTGAATTGAATTGAATTGAATGATCATCATCAAAACCATCATCATCATCATCATCATCACGGTCAGATTAAGGCACCAGAAGCACTTTGGTGAAGATTCAGTAAAAATGTGTGTTTCAGTTAAATGCAGATAAACATGTCTCTTCTGTAACCACTCTGCTGCGATCATAACTTCAAACACAGTGAGGTGTTCAAATACAAAACAGCAACTAATGCAAATATCTAGCAAACAAAAACACAACATTCAGCTCTGTATAAAATGAAGAGACCTCTCCAAATGTTTGTTAAATCAGCATCTCTACGTACGGCAGCTGTTCCATTCCAGTCTGTTGAATTCCAATACAAGAACACCTGATTCTACTTGATGAGGTACTGATCAGGTGATCACCTGATTCTACTTGATGAGGTACTGATCAGGTGATCACCTGATTCTACTTAATGAGGTACTGATCAGGTGATCACCTGATTCTACTTAATGAGGTACCGATCAGGTGATCACCTGAACCAGATCTTATTTAATGAAGAAAAGTATAAAACCAGTGCTGTAGTCATCACTATCCTCTTACAATAGGACCAGCTGGATGGCAGGAACAGTGCTACTAGAACCTTCTAATGTAATTGGAATTTTTTTAAAAAGTGACTATTGTCCAAAAGATTTCAAAAGAAAAGTTTTGAGTGAGAAAAGAAGAGTTCAACTCTGGTTTTACTGGCAGAGGAATACAGTGAGCGTCAGGCTGCTTCCATCCTTCAAATGTCAAAGACGACGGTTCATAAGAATGAGGTCAAGCAGCAGACATTAGGGACAACAAAGCTACAGACATTAGGGACAACAAAGCTATAGACACGAGGGACAACAAAGCTACAGACATTAGGGACAACAAAGCTATAGACACTAGGGACAACAAAGCTACAGACATTAGGGACAACAAAGTTACAGACATTAGGGACAACAAAGCTACAAACATTAGGGACAACAAAGCTATAGACACGAGGGACAACAAAGCTACAGACATTAGGGACAACAAAGCTATAGACACTAGGGACAACAAAGCTATACACATTAGGGACAACAAAGCTATAGACATTAGGGACAACAAAGCTACAGACATTAGGGACAACAAAGCTACAGACATTAGGGACAACAAAGCTACAGACCGGCAGAGGACCAAAACAACTCTGCTCACCGGGATGACCTCCAACTCATTCCAATGTCTCTCAACAAACGTAGGATGACACCAAGTGAACTCCAAAAAGAACGTCAGACAGCAGCTGGGGTGAAGAGGACGGTGAGGATGGTGAGGACGGTTAGAAACAGGCTCCTGGCGGCTGAAGTCCTGCAAAGATAGAAAATCCCTTCATCATGAGAAGCAAAGAAGAGCCAGGCTGAGGTTTGAAGAAGACCAGAAGGATTGGACCATAGAGGACTGGAGGAAGGTCATCTTCTCTGAGGAGTCCAATGTTTAGCTTTGTCCAACACCTGGTGGTCCAATGGTTAGACGGAGACCTGGAGAGGTCGACGAGCCACAGAGTCTCCACATCCTGTGAAATGTGGTGGAGGATCGGTGAAGATCTGAGGGGCTTCAGCAAGGCTGGAATCGGACAGATTTGTCTTCGTGAAGGACGCATGAATTGAGCCGAGGACAAAGTTGTCCTGGAAGAAAACGTGCTTCCTTCTGCTCTGACGATGTTCCCCACCTCTGAGGAGGGTTCTTCCAGCAGGACGATGCTCCATGAAACACAGCCAGGTCAGTGAAGGTGTGGATGAAGGACCACCAGATCAGGACCCTGTCAGGGCCGGCCAGATCTCCAGACCTGAATCCCATTGAAAACCTCTGGAATGTGATGAAGAGGAAGATGGACGGTCACCAGCCGTCAAACAAAGCCGAGCTGCTTGAATCTTTGGACCAGGAGTCATAAAGTCTCCCAACATCAAAGTGAAAGAGGTGGAGAGACGCCAAGACGCATGAAGCTGGGATTGGAAATCAATAATCAATTATTCCACCAAATATTAATTTCTGAACTCTTCCTCAGTTAAAACATTCGTATTGTGTTGTTTAAAAATGAATATGAACTTGTTTTCTTTGCATTATTCCAGATCTGAAAACTCTGCATCTTTTTGTTATTTTGACCACTTGTCATTTTCTGCAAATAAATGTTCCAAATGAAAATATTTGTATTTGAAATTTGGGAGAAATGTTGTCAGTAGTTTATAGAATAAAACAAAAATGTTCTTTTTACTCAAACACACCAATAAACAGTGAAACCAGAGAAACTGATCATTTTGAAGTGGTTTTATTTTTTTCCTGAGCTGTACATCTACATCATGTTTCTGAGTGATTCTCCCTCCACACCAGCAGGTGGCGCTATGAGTCAGTAACCACAGAAAGTACAGACTGAATCGTACTTCACCCATCTGTCAGGAGGATAAATAATGTCATGACCTGCTGTGATCATGTGTTCCTACAGTCGGAGACCAGAACCAGAACCAGAACCACTGGACCACAGACAGATAAAGTGCTAGTGTCTCTTATTTTATGGAGACGTATTTGTAAGTTTGTTTGTATTGTGTGCACCTTTTTGTTTCTATGCTGCTGTGATGACAACATTTCCCCACTGTGGGATGAATAAAGTCTCAAATCTAAATCTAAACCCACACAGGGACACATCTGATGTTCATGATGAACTCTTCATGTCCTCCAGCTGCTATCTGATGTCTGTCGACTCTGCACACGTATTACGTATGAATAATATAAAATAATAATAATAATAATATATATAATAACAATCATATCTGACCACAGTTACTCTCTGTGCTGCTCTCACTACAGACCCGACCCAGGTGATAGGACCTGACGGAGGAAACAGGAAGTACTGAAATATGACAGGAACAGCTGATGTCTCATCACTATGAGCACCAATCAAAGGTCGGAGGTCGTGTGTGCGTCCTCCAGCGAGCAGTTAATCAGTGTCGGACGTGTGATATTAAAATGCTGCTTCACACCAGCCGGTCTTTATGGACCTGTTTCCTCTCGGATTCATTTATTCCTCCTGAAGTCGCAGCTGTTCGAGCAGTTAAAGCTCAACGAGTGTTATTCTAACGTGTTCAGATTCAGAGAGCAGCACAGAGTCCAGTTTCAGGAGATGTGTGACTGCTTCACGAATATCTCACTTATTATTAAGATGTTTAGAAAGATAATAATCTTCCTCCTGACTGCTGGTTTTAATGTGAATATATTTTGTTTCAGTTTAAGTCGTCATAGAAACATGAAGATGAACGTTGTTAGTTTACAGGTTGAAGTCCAACAGCAAGATGACGCAACATGAACCAGAGATCACATTCGTACACGGCTCACAACGAGAGCTTCGACCTTTGACCTTTGACTTTCACTGCTGAATCATGTTCAATGTAATGATATTCTTGATCACTCTTCAACCAACTGGTCTAAAGACAAGCTGAACCTGCACTGAGCCGTGACCTCATAAATACAGATATTAATGTGGATTTACACGATTTATATATATATATATCCAGAGGACAGCAGAGGACAACAGAGGACACCAGAGAACACCAGAGAACACCAGAGGACACCAGAGGACAACAAAGGACAACAGAGGACAACAAAGGACACCAGAGGACACCACAAGACACCACAGGACACCAGAAGACACCAGAGGACAACAGAGGACACCAGAGGACACCACAGGAAACCAGAGGACACCAGAGGACAACAGAGGACACCAGAGAACACCAGAGGACAACAAAGGACAACAGAGGACACAAGAGGACACCATAAGAGACCACAGGACACCAGAAGACACCAGAGGACAACAGAGGACACCAGAGGACACCACGGGAAACCAGAGGACACCAGATGACAACAGAGGACACCACAAGACACCACAGGACACCAGAGGATACCAGAGGACAACAGAAGACACCAAAGGACAACAAAGGACAACAGAGGACACCACAAGACACCACAGGACAACAGAAGACAACAGAGGACAAAAGAGGACACCACAAGACACCAGAGGACACCAGAGGATACCAGAGGATAACAGAAGACACCAGAGGACACCACAGGAAACCAGACGACAACAGAAGACACCAGAGGACAGCAGAGAACACCAGAGGACACCACAAGACACCACAGGACAGCAGAGGACACCAGAGGACAACAAAGGACAACAGAGGACCCCCACAAGACACCACAAGACACCAGAAGACACCAGAGGACAACAGAGGACACCACAAGACACCAGAGGACACCACAAGACACCAGAGGACACCAGAGGATAACAGAAGACACCAGAGGACACCACAGGAAACCAGACGACAACAGAGGACACCAGAGGACAGCAGCAGAGAACACCAGAGGATACCACACGACACCAGAGGACAGCAGAGGACAACAGAAGACACCAGAGGACAGCAGAGAACACCAGAGGACACCACAAGACACCACAGGACAGCAAAGGACACCAGAGGACAACAGAGGACACCACAGGACACCAGAGGACACCACAAGACACCAGAGGACAGCAGAGGACAACAGAAGACACCACAGGACACCACAAGACACCAGAGGATACCAGAGGACAACAGAAGACACCAGAGGACAACAAAGAAAAACAGAGGACACAAGAGGACACCACAAGACACCACAGGACACCACAAGACAACAGAGGACAACAGAGGACACCAAAGGACACCACAAGACACCAGAGGACACCAGAGGATAACAGAAGACACCAGAGGACACCACAGGAAACCAGACGACAACAGAGGACACCAGAGGACAACAAAGGACAACAGAGGACACCACAAGACACCACAGGACACCAGAAGACACCAGAGGACAACAGAGGACACCAGAAGACACCAGAGGATAACAGAAGCCACCAGAGGACACCACAGGAAACCAGACGACAGCAGAGGACACCAGAGTACAGCAGAGGACAACAGAAGACACCAGAGGACAGCAGAGGGCACACAGTGAGTCTTCAACACGTAACAACAGCACAACGGCTACGTGTGTGTGTGTGTGTGTGTGTGTGTGTGTGTGTGTGTGTGTGTGTGTGTGTGTGTGTGTGTGTGTGTGTGTGTGTGTGTGTGTGTGTGTGTGTGTGTGTGTGTGTGTGTGATTGATTGTGTAATATGTATCTCTCTGTCATGTCCTCTGATCAAACATCACTGGTGTTCCATTAATTCATCCTCTGGTCGGTCGGAGGTCAGAGGTCAGAGGTCGTGCTCGGCTGGCTGAGGCCACGCTGACCTTACTGATCACCTGATCTCATTCCTCCAATCAAACATTAACCGTCTTTAATGACACACAGGTGCGATTAAACCCTGCAGGTCCGAGTTGAGGCTCCGCCCCCCAGGGATTCATGAACATCAGGGTTCACTGAAGTGAAAAACTCAGATTTAATCTCAACTAACTTTACAACACAGAGACATAAAACTCACACAGTGTTTCAGAGCTTTAAATAAAGTAACGTGTGAGCTTCATTTCTGTTTGTTCCCAGGAAGGACATGAGACCCTGAACACACCACCTGGCCTCTAATGCAGCATTCAGCCTAATGACAGATCAGTGTGTGTGTGTGTGTGTGTGTGTGTGTGTGTGTGTGTGTGTGTGTGTGTGTGTGTGTGTGTGTGTGTGTGTGTGTGTGTGTGTGTGTGTGTGTGTGTTTTAAATCAGGATGTTTCTGTCTGTTCCTGCAGTATTATTATATTATTATTATATTATTATAATAACAGATGATAGAATACATTTATGCTTCAGTTCATTCAACACAACATTTATTTTCTAAGCAGCCATTAATGACTGAAACAGTCCTCTGCTGTGTGTCACTATGACGACCTGTCAGCCTGCTGATGATGAGTCACATGTCCACAGTGAGTCTGGATCTTTGTTCCCGTTGGTGCCTCCTGGTCATGTGACATGCTCAGACATGTAAAGGGTTAATTAGCTTCAAGAATGTAAAGAAGTCTGTTTCAGCCTCGTTCTGTCTGCAGCTTAAAGACCCGTCAATCATCTCCCAGCCTCACAGAGACCACTGAAGGAGCAGAGGTGGAGACGAATGAAAGGACCAATCAAATTACTGCCTTCATCAGACACAGGCTCCCTCCCTCTGAGCCAATCAGAATGAGAGGAAGGCGGGCTGTGTGGTCATAAACCACAGGGGGGTGTAGTAGGACATCCACCTCCACCCAGAGGCCTCCACCCAGAGACTTCCACCCAGAGGCCTCCGCCCAGAGGCCTCCACCCAGAGGCCTCCACCCAGATCTACTGGTGCTGCTGCCCTCCACGCCTGGTTACCCTTCACAGACAGAGAACACAGCTCAGACTGCTGCACCACCCTGATGTAGATCCATCACTCAGTGCTAGTGGAGACATCAGAACCAGCAGAACCACAGAAGAACTGCTGCTGTGTTGAAATGTTCCATGTTTGAGACCTCGGGGCTGTCAGCTGGTAATCCAATTTATGTTCTTCTTTTAAAAGTGAATAAAAACCGAAAGTGATTATTTGTGATGAAGCTCTGTTTGTAGCAGCTCACATCTGCTTTCAACAAACCTCCGTCTCTTTTCTTTGTCCGATAACATGACGAGAAGGTGAGCGTGGTTTTGAGCCGCTGGTTTTGATCCGCTGGTTTTGATCCGCTGGTTTTGATTCGGTCCACTGCTCCCAACACGCTGCAGCACATGAAGGCTCTTCAGCTGAAGAACATGCCTCACGTTCTCATCAATGACAGGGCAGATAATGAAGGCCTCATCTGTTCTCCACCCAGCGCTGCACCAGGGGGTCGTTCAGTTTCAGCGGGAGCCTCTGGGTGTGGTGGAGCAGTTCAACTCCAGATACATGACACTTAAACTGTCTTCATCCTTTAGCAGCAGGAGGGGGAGGGGCAAAGTCTGTCATCTGTTCCTCTCCAAACCATCCACACAGAAACCTTCTTCAAACAGGCTGCAGCATCAGACGGCCTGAAGTTCAACAGGAACCAGAAATCTGAAGTCGCTCAGAGGATCTGAGGTAGAAAACAGGACTCTGAAGAATGAATCCTGACATGCGGTCCGTGACCCAGAGACACTGTGGAGGCTGACAGAGGACAGATCTCACGCTGTCCAGGCATCTGTGGGACTCAGCCAGCTGGACGCCGGCCAACACAAACTGTGGTGGAGAAGCAGCGTGAGACGGGTCAAACTCAGAGCGCTGGGACGTCCAGCTGGTGGACGGACAGGAGCTGCAGGATGGAGGCAGGAAAGCAGACCTCCACCTCCACACCGCTGCACCGTGGGGTCCTCCACCTCCACCTAAAGGGACATGTGGACCCTCAGAGGGAGGGGCCGCGGGCCTGAAGACGTGGGTAGTCAGTATACTTGTTACGTGGGTGGGGGGGGGGACAGCTGGTGGACACGTCCGTCATACTGACACTGAAGCATTTGTTCCTCATGAAAGTTGATCGAAGGTTAAAAACCTCCTCCGTAACCTCCACGACCTTCATTACACAACATTATAAAGTCTGGTCAGAACGAGATGTTCATCTGTCAGACTTCATCTTCATCCACCACCTGACGGAGGAACAACACAGCAACATGAATCCAATTCAGGGCTGCCGATAAGAAAATAACAGCTGATTTATGATTGATATTCTAGAACCTGGACACGTCCACGCAGAAGCAGCGCCGAGGTTTCAGGGAGCCCGCTGGAGAGGATCGGAGGGAGCTGCTGACCTGATCGGCTTTTATTTTGGAGGTGCTGAAGAATCAGGATGGCAGCAGGAAGTGGAAATCAGTCAACAGCTGACCACGGCACAGAGCACCAGCAGTGTGTGTGTCTGGTGGTACATGAGGGAGGTCAAAGGTTAACAGAAACATTTTAGACTTTTGTCTCATCTGTTGGACCAACAGATCAAATAAAATCGATCCAACATCAACATCAGTACACATCTGGAGAGACAGCAACACGTCACAGGAAGAAGTACCAGTCTGTTTCTCCACAGAACACACACACACACACAGTGTGTGTGTGTGTGTGTGTGTGTGTGTGTGTGTGTGGACCATCTGCTCCCATAGCTCTGCTCTGCGCTGCCTTCAGTCCTGGCAGGAAATACCAGCTCTGTGATGATGTGGCATTTTGAGCTATAACCCCCCCCCCCTCCCCCCATCCTGCTCCCCCTGGTCACTCCGCCCCCTCCCCCACCTTGTTTGTCCACATGCACTGACCTCCTCTCTCCCCTCTTCCCTGATCTCTATCCTCGTCTCTGGATGTTTTCATTGACACTCGCTGCTCCTCATGTCTGAACGTTGGTTTTAAAAGCAGGATGAAAGAGTGTGTCTGTTCAGAGGCTTCCTGTTGGGAACTCTGCTGTTGTCTCACTTGAGTTATGGTCAGATTTGCATCCATCTATTAGATGAATGAGGTTCCAGTAATCCAATAAAAAGGTCACCAGGTGAGGATCTGCTGCACACAGAGCTCTGCAGCGCGTTCTGACTGTCAGTCATCGGAGGAACATCAGTTTTTCATGCTGTCAGCAGAAACCGTCTGAATCTGGACCTCCGATTATAATCAGGTTTGATGTGATAAGAAGTGTGTCAGCAGCATGGGAGACAAGTTATGGAAAACCATATTATGAGTATTTTACACTTTCAGGAACAATAAAACTAAAAACTATATTATTTGCCACATGGCTGCAGATATTGATATTTAATCCTGATGAGTGGTGTTGCAGTACGTATGTACATGTATGTGTAGACATTAAAAACAATGAAAGTTGAAGCAGGAAGCGTTGTGTCTCTGGGATGGAGGATCAGCGGGATGATCTGCTGAAGTGACGATAACCCAGATGGACGACACCAACGAAGCCTGAGCTGCATAAATACTTTCTCTACTGTAAATTGACATGATGGAAGGTGATAAATCCTCCTGCTGCTGAGGACACGATGGATTAAAAATGTTGAAAGACAACGGTCCACATCCGCAACATAAAGACCAGCGTTTTATGTGCTCAATCTGTAATCTGTGGTTATAATCTGATGTTGATCCCTCTGTGATCTCTGACCAATTTAGATTGGGGGCTCAGCATCGGTGGAGGCTGTCAGACACCTCCGTCCAGCACAAACCGTGGCAACTCGCTCATGTCACATTTCACAGGATGATTAACGGGCATCATATTACACGGCAGGGACACATTCTTAAAGTCACAGCGCCTGGATGAGATTTTAATATCAGAAAAATACTCATTAAGACTGTTTTAAAAGCATCAGAATCATCTCACCTCTTTCTTTTTTTGTCTGTTTTATTTTCATTATATTAATCAGTATTAATTATTGTTAGTTAATTGATTAATTTGTTATCACATGACCAAACTGAAGACAATCAGACTGTAACAACAACCGAGACACAGCAAAGTCACTCCGCTGCCTCCAGTCCTGCAGTCTGTTGGTGGAGAGATGAGGACGCTTCATCTTCCAGCAACACCGCAACCAAAAGCACCAGAAGACACACAAGACTTTAAGACAAGATGTGAAGTGCAATGGAATGTAAAAAGGAACATATTTATAGGTTTGAATCTTCTTTTCTAATGAATGAGGGATTATTTTCAGATGGACCTCCAGAAAACTAATAAGAAGGAGTGACTTTAGCTAACAACACCGAGATAACTGATGGACACATTTTATTCACTTTGGATTTGATGAGAGAAGTTGAATGGGAGTCTATGGAGCCGGAGGCTTTTTGGAGCCGACCTCTAGTGGCACTCGCTGGTATTGCAGCTGAAGACACTTCTGGATCGGAACCATTTTACAGACCTGAAGCTACGAACACTTTTATAAACAGACTGTGATTGACGCGGTCAGAGAGGTAACAGAAGCAGAAACATGCTTCACCATGTTCTTATCTGCTGTTCCTGATGTGTTGGAGGAGTGACCGGAGAGTATCTGTCCACCAACATCCTTCCTCCACTCCAACAAAACACCAGCACTTTTTCTTCCTGCTGACTCCCTTACAAATTATATAGGTCTCCGTTGTCTTTTTTCCAACAAGGTCAATATTGATTTTTCATTCCCATGTGAGCGACTGAATAATCTTTTCCCCATCCATCTCTGCCTCTGCTGAGACGTTTGTCAGGACGGGAGGATTGTCTCCAACATGGCCCGGTGTCTTCCAGAGCTGCTGTAAATAACAGAGTGAAACCTGGATTCATCCACACTCTATTAATAAGCACCTACATTTTCATCCCCGTCGCGGCCGTGGCTGAATCTCAGCGACCACTTTATTTCCCCACGGCCCCCCACCGAGCCACCATAAATTACAGCTGGTGTTGCAGCGCTGCAGCCTTCCTCTGTTTGTACAACCTGTTTTCTCAAGAAATCTCACAGAAGGAAACAAAGACAGGAAGTACAACTGTTTCCTCTTTCTCTGCACCGAGGAATCTATCAGTGCATTAAGAACTACATCTAGTTTGTATTGATTCCAGCTCCACTCCAGTTTACTGCGTGCAGGCTGACCCTGTGAACAAAGAGCACGCTTCTGGTGTGAACGTCCATTAAAAGGACTCCACACACGTTTTCTTGGTGTTTATCGCTGTGTGTCCGTGCACTATTCTCTCCGTCCTTCCAAACACTGACTGTATGCATTAAAGTGTTTGCAGCAAATCTGGACAAAGAACCGTGGAGGCCGTTTTCAGAGGAATCCCACAGCCGATCAGCTGAGGGATTCCTGAGGGACGCTGCAGGAACAAAAGGACTCTGCTGTACGGCTCACAGGGCTGCTGCCTCCTTCATACCTCTCATCTGGAATATGGGTCATTAGTCAACACTTATGGAAGTCTTCAGGATATTTGTAGGTTTTTGTAATCATCTGGACCAGAAAAATATTCACTGTACTGTATGATAGAAATGTATTTTCAACCTGTTTGTGTCTTCAAACAACATGTCAAATGTTTATTCTGTCTTCCAGAGTGGCTGATTGAATTGGTCATCAACATATTTGATTACAGCTGAGACATAATGTGTAAGAGACCATAACCTGATCTAACCAACCCCTGTGCACTAAATATGAAGATCATCAAGCAAAGAAAATTAAATAATATTTAAAAAGACAAGAAGAAAACTAGAATTTGAAACGTTTTGGTATTTTAAAGAACCAGAATCACCGCCGGAGGTTTCCTGCCTCCACCAACCAGCAGGTTTACTTTCCATCCACGTTTGTCCAGAACCTCAGACAAAATTGTTCATAGCTTCCAGGTCTGTAAAATGGTTCCGATCCAGAAGTGTCTTCAGCTGCAATACCAGCGAGTGCCACTAGAGGTCGGCTCCAAAAAGCCTCCGGCTCCATAGACTCCCATTCAACTTCTCTCATCAAATCCAAAGTGAATAAAATGTGTCCATCAGTTATCTCGGTGTTGTTAGCTAAAGTCACTCCTTCTTATTAGTTTTCTGGAGGTCCATCTGAAAATAATCCCTCATTCATTAGAAAAGAAGATTCAAGAAGACCTGTTTTTGGGGGCGTGTCTGTTTGATTGACAGGCCTGTGGTGCAGTCAGGTTACAGCTATCGGTGGGCGGGACGTAGTATCGTCAGGTTTCCGATCAGATCGGTCAGATCCACCTCTGGCTCCTCCCCCAGCTCGACCAAATATGGTCACTTCCTGCTCCAAACCGCTCCGAACTAGTAAAGATGGTGACGGACAGAATCTGAACTGGAGGATTCATAACGTTCACAAACCAACGATGACATCACTGATGGACGATGACATCACTGATGGTTGATGATATCACCGATGGATGATGACATCACCGATGGATGATGACATCACTGATGGATGATGATTGGTCCAAAGTTAATGTTTGTGCCACATTTATAGAAATTCCTCTCAAAGTTGTTCCTGAGATCTTTGGTTCCTGATAACGGGAGGTTGATGCGTATTTCTCTCTAAATTACTGATGCTGGCGCAGAAACAAACAACCATCGTCAGATGCAACAGAAATGTTTGCGAAAAACTGCATTCTGTGACTTTACAGGAAGTTATTTTGTTTGTAGAGAGCCGTCATGATCTGAAGCTTTTATAGAGAATGAAAAAAGAAGTGCTGCATACAGAGAACAGCATAAAGACTGCTGACAAAACCAGCGAATCACATCGTGGACTGATATCATCAGATATCATCAGATATCATCAGATATGATCAGATATGATCAGATATTATCAGATTTAATCAGTAATCATCAGATATCATCAGATATCATTAGATATCATCAGTAATCATCTGATATAACTAAATATCATTAGATATGACCAGATATTATTAGATATTATGACAGCTGTTTCAGCGCACACGCACACCTCCGACTGTTACTGCTGCAGCTTCTAACACACACGGAGGAGAAACCATCTCACCAGGATAGATTCTCACTGATTCTTTAATTCTCTTGAGGTCCAGATGCTCTCTCACTTCTGGACACGCTGGCTTACCGCCGTAAACACTTCCTCACTATGATAAAGACTACAGGAGACACTTCCACCCTAACTGCACCCTAACCACACTCTAACGCAACCCTAACCCCACCAACCCCCCCCCCTAACTCCATCCTAACCCCACCCTAACTCCACCCTAACGCAACCCTAACCACACTCTAACGCAACCCTAACTCCTCCAAAACCTCACCCTAACTCCACCCTAACTCCATCCTAACCCCCACCAAAATCCCACCCTGCCTCCACCCGGACTCCGCCCTAACTCTGCCCTAACTCCACCCTAACCCCACCCAGCCTCAGACAGGAAGATAGAATGTTTCTGTGAGTACGGGCATTCATGTTAAATGATTCCAGTCCCTAAGAAGACGACTCCATCCGGCCTCAACGACTACCGGCCGGTTGCCCTCACATCTCATGTGATGAAGGTGCTGGAGAGGCTGGTCTTGGCCCACCTCAGGCCGCTGGTGAAATCTTCTCTGGACCTTCTGCAATTTGCGTACCAGCCTCATGTGGGAGTGGACGACGCCATCATCTACCTGCTGCAACGAGCTCAGTCTCACCTGGATGGAACCGGTGACTCTGTGAGAATCACTTTCTTTGATTTCTCCAGTGCATTCAACACCATCCAACCACTGCTGCTGAGTGAGAAGCTGCAGGTGGTGGGGGTGGACACGCCCACCGTCTCCTGGATCAATGACTACCTGACAGGCAGACCACAGTTTGTCCATCTGGGCAGTGTGCTGTCTGATACGGTGGTCAATGGTACTGGAGCTCCTCAGGGAACTGTTCTGTCTCCTTCCTGTTCACCTTCTACACCACTGACTTCCAGAACAACTCAGAGTCAAGACATCTGCAGAAGTTCTCTGATGACTCTGCAGTGGTAGGATGTATAAGGGATGGACGGGAGGAGGAGTCAGTGGTCGGATGTATAAGGGATGGACGGGAGAAGGAGTCAGTGGACGGTGTATAAGGGATGGACGGGAGGATGAGTCAGTGGTCGGATGTATAAGGGATGGACGGGAGAAGGAGTCAGTGGACGGTGTATAAGGGATGGACGGGAGGAGGAGTCAGTGGACGGTGTATAAGGGATGGACGGGAGGACGAGTACAGGGCAGCAGTGGAGGACTTTGTGGAGTGGGCGGGAAGAAATCACCTCCTCCTGAACGTGACCAAGACCAGAGAGATGGTGGTCGACTTCAGGAGGAAGACGACGGCTCCACAACCGCTGAGAGTTCTGGGAGAGGAGGTGGACATGGTTGAGGAGTACAAGTACCTGGTGTCTCCATGACAACAGACTGAACTGGAAGACCAACATCAACGCTGTCTACAAGAAGGGGATGAGTCGACTCTTTTTCTTGAGGAAACTTCGATCCTTCAATGTGTGCAGCGAGATGTTGGAGATGTTCTACCATCTGTTGTGGCCAGTGCTTTGTACTTCGCTGTGGTCTGCTGGGGGAGCAGCATTGGAGCCGGAGACACCAACAGACTTAACAAACTGGTTAAGAAGGCCGGCTCCATCATCGGCTACAAACTGGACAGCCTGGAAAAGGTGGTGGAGAGGAGGACGCTGAACAAACTATTATCCATATTGGATAATCCTGACCACCCTCTCCACCACCTGCTGCAGGGACAGAGGAGGACGTTCTCCAAAAGATTCCTCCAGCTCCGCTGTCACAAGGACAGATACAGGAGATCATTCCAGATACAGGAGATCATTCCTGATACAGGAGATCATTCCTGATACAGGAGATCATTCCAGATACAGGAGATCATTCCTGATACAGGAGATCATTCCTGTCCACTGCAATAAGACTGTACAATAACTCACCTCTGGCAAAATCCATCACATAACAATAACACTGTTGACTGTGTGTCTTGGTTGTTTGTATATAATATATATAGATATATACTGTACTGTATGTACTGTATATACTGTATATACTGTGCATTTTATATTTTATATTTTATATTTTTTACTGCTATTTTATTGCTTTTCTATTATTCTATTATTATCGTATTGCTTCTGTATGCTGCTGTAGCGAAAAAATTTCCCCTCGGGTATTAATAAAGTAACTACCTAACCTAACCTAAATATTTTTTAACTCGCACGGACGTGATATAAATACAATATATTTTTCTTTACATTTCTCTGTGTAGGTCAATGTTTATTTATTTATTTTGTGTCTACAGCTTGCTTTTTTGTATTTAAACATTGTTGTTTTGTTTTTTTAATTCTGAATTCTTCTTTTTTTATTCTATTCTATTCTATTTGTATTTGTATTTTTTCTTTCTCTGTACTTCTCTTTCCAACCACTAGTCTTAAACTGTTGTGACGACTACATTTCCTCACTAAGGGATTAATAAAGTCTAATCTCATTTTATCTCATTTTATTTGCATCTTTGTCTTGAATATGTATGTAATCTCTCTGCAGGAATAATTATCTTTGCATTCTGTCTGTCCTGCAGTTTGGACCAATGACAGATGCATCAGAACCAGAAGCAGATGTGTTATTCATGTGCACCTGATAGATGTACTTCCTGTCTTTGGGCTCCTCCTCCATCAGGCTGCTGTTTGCAGCTGTTAGTTCAGTTGCTGTGCTTAATGAGCGTCTCCTGTTAATCTATTACATGAAGATGTCACTCAGGGCAGCAGGAGTGGCACCTGAGCTGTAAGTGGACACTTTGTCCCTGCCTCCCATCCATGTCCTGTCACAGGGACGCGCTCCTTCAAGAGTCACCTCACACCTCTCTATCAGGCAGAGAGTGTATTGTCTTCCTGTCAGGCTGCAGGGTGCCAGAGGTGAGCAGGAAACATGACCAGCAGCTATTGTTAGGCTGATGTCACCCTGTCACTGAGGGGGGGTGGAGTCACCGAGCTCAGGAATGTCCCTTCTTCCTGAAGACACACTGACTATCTATGTGATATGGAGGCAGGCTGGTCAGTGTCACATACATGTACAGATGAGAACATGGATCTTCATTCATGAACCACCTGATGATGAGTCATAAAGGCTCGAAACAAATTAAACAAATCGAACAAACTTTATGAAGAGTCTGGTCAGTAACAAACAAACACTTCCCTGTTTGTTTAATGACAGAAACTACAAAAGCTTCAATCTGAACATAAGACTTGAAGAGAATTATCCTGGCTCCGCCCACCTGTCACTCGGCTTCAGTTTTCTCTGCTGTGATTACAGTGTGGACTTCCTGTTTACATTAATGTTCGCTCAGCCACTCTGTTTTTTCTAAATGTAGTTTCAGCAGTGGTCGGGGTTTGGTGCATTCTGATTGGTTAAAACTGCTTCAATAGTTTCTAAATGAAGCCGAAGTCGACGTCCAGCAGGACCAATCAGCATCCATCAGTGATGTCATCATCCATCAGTGATGTCATCGTTGGTTTGTGAACGTTGTGAATCCTCCAGTTCAGATTCTGTCCGTCACCATCTTTGTTAGTTCGGAGGGGTTTGGAGCAGGAAGTGACCATATTTGGACGAGCTGGGGGAGGAGCCAGCGGTGGATCTGACCGATCTGATCGGAAACCTGACGATACTACGTCCCGCCCACCGATAGCTGTAACCTGACTGCACCACAGGCCTGTCAATCAAACAGACACGCCCCCAAAAACAGGTCTTCTTGAATCTTCTTTTCTAATGAATGAGGGATTATTTTCAGATGGACCTCCAGAAAACTAAGAAGAAGGAGTGACTTTAGCTAACAACACCGAGATAACTGATGGACACATTTTATTCACTTTGGATTTGATGAGAGAAGTTGAATGGGAGTCTATGGAGCCGGAGGCTTTTTGGAGCCGACCTCTAGTGGCACTCGCTGGTATTGCAGCTGAAGACACTTCTGGATCGGAAATATTTTACAGACCTGAAGCTATGAACTCTTTTATATAGTTTATGAGCAGGACGCAACGACTGCAAACGATACCCACACCAGATATTCCCAGTGATTCAGGGTCTGGTACCAACCGGCTAGGACGGATCCCAAGTCAACACTGAATGTCCTGCTCAAGTTCAGTCAGGGACGTTAATTTCAGGGGAAGTTCAGAGGACTGTAATCAGAAGATTCCAGCAAAGACATTCATTATGTCTCAGAAATTAGTTTTTAGGAAAAAAGTAACATAAATGACTAAAAAAGACAATAAATGAGCATCTGACTGAATTCATTACAGAAGTTTTCTTTCCATAATCTGAGAGATTTGTTCTAAAAAGTAATTTGACTAAACATTCAGCAGCTCCTCCATAGCAGGTAATGACTTACAGAGAAAAGTGGGCGGAGCTTCATACACTACTAATAGAAGGGAACTAAAATAGAAAATGAATGCAAACTCTGCAGAGTTCTGAATGCAAATAAACTGTTTGTTAAACCAATACAGAGATTATACAACAAGTTACCATCTAAATAAAACATGTCATCTATATGTGTTCATATTGTGAAACAGTTCACTCTAAAATATAAAACTTTTTGTTAGTGTGATCTCCATTTCTATGGCAACACATGGAGTGTGACTAAGAACTGGAAAACAATCAGTAGACTCTTATGTAACGTACGCAATGTTTAATACTCCAGGAAGTAGTCAGACCCTTAGCAACCACCTAGCAACAGAGAGGATTTCTAGTCTCCAACTGAATAAATACAGAAAAATAGAAACACTAAACTGATCAGCTAGTTCAGTCTGGTTGGAACAAAGATATCTGATGAACAAAGATATCTGATGAAAGATATCTGATGAACAAAGATATCTGATGAACAAAGATACTGATGAACAAAGATATCTGATGAACAAAGATATCTGATGAACAAAGATATCTAATGAACAAATATATCAGATGAACAAAGATATCTGAGGAACAAAGATATCTAATGAACAAAGATATCAGATGAACAAAGATATCTGATGAACAAAGATATCAGATGAACAAAGATATCTGGTGAACTAAGATATCTGATGAACAAAGATATCTGACAAACAAAGATATCTGATGAACAAAGATATCTAATGAACAAAGATATCTGATGAACAAAGATATCTGATGAACAAAGATATCTAATGAACAAAGATATCTGATGAACAAAGATATCTGATGAACAAAGATATCTGATGAACAAAGATATCTGGTGAACAAAGATATCTAATGAACAAAGATATCTGATGAACAAAGATATCTGGTGAACAAAGATATCTAATGAACAAAGATATCTGATGAACAAAGATATCTGATGAACAAAGATATCCATGTTCTCATGTGTTTTTAACATTTTAGCTCCGTGTCATGTGTTCAAACCAAACCGGTCCAGCTAGCCTCCTCTAGGACTGTAAGTGCGTGACTATCCGTGGTGTTACGGTACGGGTGCTCGGAGAGACCAAAAAGGACCAAAAGAGACCCGACTTCACCAAATGGGTCATTTAATAGAACTATAACAAGTAGAAACTACATTATATTACATAGTATATGAAACTCTATTCTAATTCTATTTTCCCATTGAGGAGGTGGAGGGATATTTCTAGTGATGAGCAGGATGTGTTGTCATGGTGATTTGTTACAGATGTACAGTTGACCAATCAGATCTCTGGGGCTGACATTGACTGTTTCAATTCAGCCTGTTAAGCCTCTTCTCCCTCCTCTTCATCACCCTTCAGGTCCTGCTCTCGGTCCTGTCCCACCGTCCACCTGTCCACCTGTCCACCTTCCCACCGTCCAACCACCCACCGTCCCACTGTGCCACCGTCCCACCGTTTCCCCTCCCACCATCCCACTGTCCCACCATCCCATTGTCCACCATGTTATGGTGAGAAGCTTATGTTGAGCTGTATCACAAAGCGTTATGAAAACTCAGCCATCAGTGAGCAGATTAACACGGAGGTTAATTAATTTATGTTCCACCTGATCTGAGGACAGCTCAGCCCGGACACGTCCAGATTAACCTCAATCTACAGCAGCAACCCTGAACACGCTGCTCACTATCGGACATGTGGGTACATGGAGAGCAGTGATACGAAGGGCCCCTCAGGCCTCCATAGGAATGTAATGGCATGCATTATGTGCATGCACACACACCTGCACAAACACATTCATCTCTCACAGGAGCTCCAGCAGATGGAGCCGCTGCATGGATCTCTTTCTGTGTGTGTCCCCCTCCTCTCCCCCACCTCTAAAATACTGTACCGGTTCACGTTTCACTCCTTCCTGGGTTTCACATGAACCCTTCAACATCTTCTGTCCACCAGGACTGAAGCAGACGTTCAGGAAGCAGCGATTCTCTGTAAATACTGTCCACCATGTCCCTGTCAGGCTGCAGGAGTGAACACTGACGGTGGGAGAGCAGCCGGGACCATGATCCCCAGCATCTTTTCACTTCACAGACCACACAGGTACCGATGCAGCTCGGACATCATATCCAACACCTTGTCCAACACTGTCTTCTGTAAACTGTCTCCAGTTGACAGACTGATGCTGTTTTCCCGTCAGAGTTCCCATTATCACCAGTTTAAGACTTTAACAGCTAAATCGTCACGACAGGAACATTTTTCTAACGCCACACTAACATACAGGAAAACAAATAAAACATATGGACACCACATGATTCAAGTTAAATATTCCCACATTCTTTATTGTATTAGAGACTCTGCAATCAAACAACTACAGTATGTTCATCATAAACATCTAAATCTTTCCTCCCTCTTCATTTTGATGGAGACGTGTGAGCACCTCAGAAGGCTCATCATGCAGGAAGCCACTCAGCAGATCATCCTCAGAGCGCCGCAGAGACCTTGACACACAAACACACACTTTATGGCAGCAGTCTAATCTGTCAGCTCAGCGTTTGTCCATCAAAGATCACTCACTCTCGTTAGCGCGCAGCAGCTACCCAGGTGGTGGCACATGCAAATCTGCTGTCTGTTTTTGATTACATACGTTGGGCTGAAAAATGCTGAACAGGTTATTATGCTACAGGAGGAGGAGGAAGAGGAGGCTGAAGCTCAGGGTTATTGAAGAATCAGTCATTTCTGACATGGAAGCAGGGCCTCTCTGAGGCTTTAAATCAAACACGATAACACAGAAGAAAAAAAATGAGAAGTTCATTAAACAGCTTCATGTTGCTGCTTCACAGTCAGCCGGCTTCCTGCTGGAGGGAATTGTCGACTGATCACCTCCACCAATATCCACTAATATCCACCAATATCTACCAATATCCACTAATATCCACCAATATCTGCCAATAACTACCAATATCCACTAATATCCACTAATATCTCCCGGCTGGCCTGGGAACGCCTCGGGATCCCCCAGCATGAGCTGGAAAGTGTTGCGGGTGAGAGGGAAGTCTGGGTCAGCTTGCTTGGCCTGCTGCCACCGCGACCCGAGCCGGATAAGTGGAAGATGATGGATGGATGGATGGGTGGATCTACCAATGTCCAACAATATCCACCAATATCTACCAATATCCAACAATATCCACCAATATCTACCTGCTCCTTTATTCTGCAGGCTCCACAGTTCCCAGGGTTCTACTGCTGCACTGTTCTACAACATCCATCTTGTTCTCAGGTGAAACGACTCGGTCCAAACAACACACCAACACAAAAACAGCTGAAGTTAATAGTCAGAGTTTCAAGTTCAATATTTATTTACTAAAACCAGGGAGGAGCGAGTACGTCATCATCTCTATCTGTTATACCAACTAAATTATCTGTAGCTGTACTTGGAGGGGGCGGGGCTTAATCAGGAAATTGGTGGAAACTAACCGGAAGTTGCCCCAGAATTGAGCTTCACAGCAATGTTCTTATCACAAAAGAAAGAAAAACTTTTTTTTTTTTTTCTATAAAAGCAGCTATATTTATTGCTATTGTTGAGCTACAATGAGAAAAAAAAATTCAGGCTAGTCATAAAATAAAATCTAAATAATCAGTGATGAATCTTCTGTCAGTTCCTGTTGTCCAGATCATGTGCAGATGAATGAGTGATATTTGGTGTTGGTGGATCATCTGAACCAGGCGTTTGATTATCTGTAGGACGACTTCATGATGATCTAACAGGAATTAAAGAGCTGTGTGGATGAAGTCACAAACATAAATACAGAATGTAACACGATGGAAACATTAAGGTATCCATGGTTTGAGGATGAATGGTGGTAAAGCACATTAACCTCAGTGAGCTCTATAGTAAGACCTTCGACTTGTTCAGGCTCCGATTATATGCAGCACTAATTTTGGAGCTGTTCAGTTTGCAAACAAAGCCAATAAAGAACTTGACACGGAGTCTAATCCTGATGGTCTGCAGAAAGGAACCTCAACTGTTTGCAGAACAGAAACAGATGACTGAAACACTCAGCAGTCAAAACTAAAGGCTGCAAATTCAGTGGGAACAAATGCAAGTGACCACCTGCACGGCATCATGGGAGCTCTTTGATCCAATCAATAGAGCCATTCAATGAAAACGTTTCAGTATTTTTCTGGTGTTAAATTTAAATTAATCTCAAGGATTTCATTATTTAAATTTGGCTGATAAATGATTAAAATGATTTTGTTTTGATCACATGACATCATACCCTCATTTAAATATTTAGTTTTAGTTTTGGTGAAATCATCTCCTATAACTGAATCCTTCAGGGTGAAGCTATGCATCATTATTCTGTTGGTTACTCTGCTGGTTAATCTGATGGTTACTCTGCTGGTTAATCTGGTGGTTACTCTGCTGGTTAATCTGCTGGTTAATCTGGTGTTTAATCTGATGGTTAATCCGGTGGTTATTCTGGTGGTTAATCTGGTGGTTACTCTGCTGGTTAATCTGCCGGATAATCGGATGGTTACTCTGATTGGTACCCTGCTGGTTAATCTGCTGATTACTCTGCTGGTTACTGTGTGGGCCTCCCCAACAATGATGGGATGGAAAAAGCGTGTCAGAGATGCAGCGGTGAGGCAATGTTTGCCCACTAGTCGCACCTCGTAAACAGAGAGGCACTTTTGCAAGCAGCTGCAGAAATTCCAGGCCGCTGCGATTAAAAAGTAACACCCACATTGAGGAGGGGGAGGGTGTTTGAACAAGCTGACCCTGCCTCTGTTTTAATGAAAGAGAAGAGCCATTTGTAGTAAAAACAACTGAGTCTCAATGGAGCATTGTGCTGAGCCCACGTTTCACTGCAGGCCGACTTCCAGGTCCTTCCTGCAGAGTGAACGCTCCGGACACACTCACATCACACTGTTTGTAGTGTTAGTGTTTGTGTCGTGTCCATCATGATGAATGAAGATGTTAGAGACTCTTTAAATGGTTTAAATGTCATGAATTCAGAACAGACAATATAGAAATGTCTCTTTTACATGCAGAGATGAGTGAACATGCAGTTTTTCATATCAGAATACAACGAGAACACAACAAACAGGATAAACACATATGTTTTGTTTAATTTCAATCATTTAATTTATGTTCTTGCATATTTACTGAATAAAATTCACCTAAACTTTTAAAATGTTTAGCGCACTCAACGCATTTTAAAAAACTTGAGTAAAAACGGGGATTTATGCTGAAAGCTGACGAGTTTGTAGGGATGTAAATATGCAATAATAATAATATCACTGCACTATTATGAGACAGAGGCAGAGGGTAAGGGGGGATTGTTCAGGACAAAGGTGGCACTTTCTTCAAGTTATAAAGAAAGGCATGTCGATATGACAAACTAAAGTTATATATAACAACATGCTCTGTATCAGGTGTGGTCTGACTGATCCGTCTGAACTGTGCTGCTGGGACTCTACTGACCCCACAGACCACCTCTGTGGACACACTGGGACAGACCCTCAGTCACATGACTGACACCCAGAGACAGACAAATCCTCCAGGCACACCTGTCCAGAGTCTCCAGGTAACCTCACCTGCACGGGGCTGTAGCAGGAGGTAGAACATGTCAAGTCACACAGAACAGCTCCTGCAGCCTTACAGACACTGATGCAAGCTGACACGCACAGAGAAAGAATCCAGGAATGCCATTAAGCGTATTTTACAGAGAGCTACAGCTGTTAGATGAATATGTGGGGCCACAGTTCATGGTGGGAGGCGGGGCCTCCCACAGTTCATGGTGGGAGGCGGGGCCTCCCACACTTCTACTGACTGCACTGCCTGATCAGAAAACAGATTCCGCTCTTTAACATATGAAAACTCTCAGTAACGTGTAACAGGAGCTTCATGAGGCTTAACTGACTGAACATCAACAACAGCATGAACCTCTTACAGAGAGGCTACTGGTTTTGTGGTCACATTAAAGTGGGTGGTGGGTGGGGCAGGCTGCTGGTGGTGGTGGTGGGGGGGGGGATGTTTTCAAGATGAACCTTTTGAATGTTTCTCTGATGTTTTTTCGACATCCATCAAAGAACCACACTATGACTACAGGAAGAAGAGGACTGACTGATTCAAAATGAGGCAGAAAATGAAGGAAAATATTTCTGTATGTTTGTGTGTAAGTCTTAAAATTGCAAGTCAACAAATAATAATTTATGTAAGTGAAGTAGATAAATTCAGTAGCAGTGTCTTTGATTGGACCAGAAGAAAAGATCTGTTTCTGTTCCCTGAAAGCATCACAGTGTTTGGTTGTGAGTCTCATGAATGAAGACAGACAGAAAGGAAACTACAGCTGGATTTGGTAAATAAATGAAACACAACCAATCCTACACCGTTACAGCTACATCCAGTCTACACACACACACACACACACACACACACACACACACACACACACACACACACACACACACACACACGCGCGCGCGCGCTGACATGTTCATCACATGACTTCATTCATGTTCTCTGAACATCGGAGTATTTTAGTGTCATCTCCCTTTAAACTCAGTCAGACTGAAATTCAGCTGTCAGACATGGTAACGCACTGCTAACTAATAAGTACAAAGATGAAGAATACACTGAAGGAAATTCAACTGAACTGCAATTAATTAAATTGAATTAAATCAAATTGATTTGATTTGAAATTAAATGAACTGAATAAATTCACCTGAACCAAACTGAAATGAACTGAAATGGTTATATTTAATTTGATTAAAGTGAAATGAATTAAAATTAATTGAATTGAACTGAATGAATCAAACTGAATTAATATAAATTGAAATGAAATGTATTGAATTAAATTGAACTAAATAAATTGAATTCAATTCAACTGAATTTAATTAATCAAATTGAACTGAATTGAATTGAATTGAAAGGAACTCAATTACACTGAATTGACACTTGACTGCAGATAATTCTTAGAATAGATTTATTTGCACTGAAAACTGAAAACCGACTTGTTTGTAGTCAAATAATTTCTATATATTGATGAGGTCTGTTTGTAGTGAAGATGATAAAATCACTTCAGTGGATGACTGAAGTTCTCCACATAAACATGCAGGCGGCAGGTGAGGAACAAGTGATGTATTTTCACTGTAGATATTTAAATAATCTGCTTCAGACAGAGCATCAGGAGGAAACACTGAAACACAGACAGACGGAAAGATTCAGAGAAACTCAACATGTTGGAATATTTCTGCTCAGAGACACGATCGGTCTCTGAGATCATGAACACAACCACGGGAATACATCCAGGACTTCGTCATTCTGTCCCTCACAAAGTCTGACGTTGTAATGGAGAGAATAAACCAAACGAAATATTAAATAATACACAAAGATCCAGTAATTATCACAAATTAATCACGCACAATTATCATACAATTATCTTACATTTATCACACAAT